>NC_142285.1:384166-575000 GCF_965620075.1 Prunus avium | reverse complement strand
AACTAATTGCTTCACAGCATTTAGTTTAAGGGAGGGAATGAAGGAGTTTACTGCAGTTTGTTAGAATAAAGTCCTAGTTTTTAGGGACATCTACTTGTATTTGAATTAGTCCACGTTTCTGTTACCACTTGGCTATATTTCTGCTAAGTGGGCTGCTTTCTCGTTTCTGTTAAGATCGTGTATTGAATGGCTATTTAAGCCAAAGTTATTGTTAATAAAACTAAGTCATTCAATCCAGCTTGTTGTGTTCTTATTCTTAGTTTCATTTATATCAGAGTTCTCAACAGACCTTATAAAATCTCGTGGTCATGGGAAGTTTAGTTATTTTATAATAGTCTTATGAAGTGGACTGGGTTAGGATCGGATGTCTTAATAGACTGTATTCAGGAACAGATTGGGAGTCTGTAATGGGCTAGTATTCGATAATAAAACGACTCATTTATGCTTATGAAATTTCACGATTTTTGGAAAGCTAGGTATTTTCACAAAATTCATGCGGTGGCTGAACACTGTTGTTTGACAGCAGAATTCTAGTTTAGGGTTTTGATTGTTGGGTTTCGTTTCGGGGCCTAAACAGTGGAGTTTTGTTTTAAAATTTTTATCTTGAGACCCTCTCTATGTCTATTTTAGGCATATCAATTCTGGAAACGTTTTGTGTTTGGTAAAATTTACGAAAATTATTTTATTACACGCTGCTAGTGTTGGCAGACTACTTTGCCTTTGTTTAGGGCCTTTTTGGTTGAGTTTGCGTATAGGTTAGCACCTATTTAAGGCTTATATCTCAAGTGTGGTTTTGTGGGGTGCTCATTGCGAGGTAAGTATCCTAGACTTGCTCTGGAACTATGATAAATTTATATGTGAATGTGTGCCTATACGTAGGTAAATAAGTAACTGTATATGTGATTATATCATTTGATTGCGATATTTGTATGTTTGCAAGTAACATGGCTGCTACCTAAGTTCGTTTGATTGGTGTATGTAAGTGTGTCTAAACCATGGAAAGTAGGATGAGTAAGTCATGTACAAGTCTTAGTACACCATTTGGCCACTTAGTTTAAGTAAGGACTACTAGAGAATCCTAGGCTACTATGAGGCCTCGTGCGTGGGGGTGCACAACAAGTTTAAGGCTTACAATGTGGGTGTCACTGACGAGTGACGCTCAATAAGTTATAAGGCTCACAACCTAAGTGTCATCGACGGGTGACAATAAGAATGTTATAAGGCTCACATTGTGGGTGTTGTCGACGAGTGAGGACAAGGCCCCTTTATCTGTCAGTAAAAGTATTTGATAGGCCTCTAGTACTGAAGGATCACTCTAAGGGAAATTTGGATAAGTTCAGGCCATGTATTTTATCATGCTAGGTGCACAAGCGTATGAGCATAATGCTAAGTATTAATATATTTATATACGGAGTATATTTGTAATTGTTTGAGCTTATTTGAAGCATGTTCTAGCTATTTACTGAGTTTATCTCACTAGTAGTTTATTGTGGTTCCAGGTACCGAAGTTCTTGAGGAGTAATAGGAGGCTTGGTGGCAGCAGTCCTTGGTCATGGTCGCATAGGATTTCCGTTCTCTAGACTTAGTTGGAAAAAATAAATAAATAAGTGGTTGACACATAACTTTTTTTTATAAGTTGTTTGGCTTCCGCTAGATGTACTTATTTCATTTCAGCTACAATTTTGTTTGGTGACTCTTGAGTTTCTTTAAGGAATTAAAGTCTATTGGTGTTCTGCTTCAATTATAGTCCAATTGACCTATCTCTTGTTAATAACTCTCAAGTAGGTAGGATAAGTAACACCTCTCGAAGTATGTAAGGGGGAGTGTTACACGTAATATACTAAGAAGTAAATCTCCTAATTATAATAGGATCTCGTTGACAATTCTTTGTGCTTAATTGAAAAGAGTTCACATGCGTTGCCATGCTTTGCTTCACATGCGTTTAAGACAGCGATGGGTCTAATGCTTCTTTCTCTCCTCACCCACAAGCTTGACATGTTTATGAATGGAAATTCAGCATATCTATAGGAGAGTTTTGGCTTGCATCTATAGTTCGTTTTATGTGCTGATTGTTTTGCTATTGTTTCTTTTCTTTTTTTCATTGTTTTTTTTAGCTTATTGGATTATTTTTTGGTTTTTTTCCTCCTTAAAATAATAAATAAATAAATATATTAAAAAAACATACAGTGCGTTTTCATGCTGGTTGTTTAAGTTGTGTAGCCTAGGGTTGTCTTCCTTCTTAGTCAGATTCGATCTCCAGCCCCCATTGCCGTCACCCAAAGGTTCTCGTCTTCGCTCCATCGCGTCATGATGGTCACCACACGAAGCCGCCAACCTTCATCCTCCTCCGCTGCCCTTGACCACAACCCATCTCCCTCCGCGCGCCGCCGTTCTGCTGCTGATCCTTCTTCAGTCATCACGCTTGCTGCATCCCAATCACGGCCTTCCTCCTCACGAAGCTTGCATTCAAGCACTGCCTCTCGTGCTTCCCACCATCCTCCGATCTCTCACTTCATGTCTCTAGTGTGCTTTGCCCACTATACTGATGTGGTCTGTCATCGTCCCCTACTAATTGAAGAGGACATCGATCTCTCTAGCTTCAGCTCCACATTCGTCGACTTTCTCACTGTTGTATTGTTCGGTTCATTTTTACACATGATTTATCATGTTATTCACCCATTATTTTGAGTTAGTTCTTGACATTTTATAGCTGTTTACTTTCTTTTTGTGTTTTCATAGGTTTTACCCTGGTTAGAATGAAAATGAGCTAAAAGTGCATTATTGGTTATAAATTTTGATTTTGTTCATTTTCGTAGGTCAACTTCTTGGCTTTGGATCATCATGCTCTGGTGCTCGGATGAGGTGAAGATCTTCATGAAACTTGTTCCAATGGATGTTGACTACAACATATCCAAATTGGAGCTCCATTGGACAAGTATAGCCTATCCAACCAATTCAGCATGTTACCACAGCTCTGGAAGTTTGTGTTAGACCAGCTTTCACCCCCACTTGATAACACCTTATTTCTACTTGTTACCCCACCAATTGGTAACAATGAATAGCCTTTGAAGTGGGATTTCCTGAGTCAAATGGAGCCTTGGAATATACTTTAAAACAAAACCTCATCATTTGCAAGGATACAAGGAGACAATGGGTGAAGACTTTGGCAATAGATGGGAGCAAAGGGAAGGTGCATCAGCCTTTGAACGTGGGATTCATTGGGGAGAGAAGGATTGAGCAGATTGAGGAGCTGAAGGACTACGAAGGAAGAGAAGGTGAAACAAGGAAGAAGGAGGAAGGGAGACTTCCACCATTGAAGACTTCAAGCTTTCATCACTTCCAAATCTGTAAACTCTTTCTAGTTTTATTTTGAATTTGTGTTTGAAGCAAGGTCTAAAATATCGGTGATATCGGAAATATCGGTAGGTCAAAAACATGGAAATTTCGAAGGAAATATCGGGATATTATCGATATCGATAAAAATTGAATAAAAACCACGAAAATTGTAAGAAAAACTTGGAAATTTTTATTGAAACTTTGCAGGATGTTTATTTAGTCAATTATCTATTAATTTATCATAAAAAATTGGAATGAAACGCATTGCATGATGGATTTAACTAATTTAAGTTGATTATATAGCGAGCTGGCAAACACTGTGAGTGTAGAAAATATGTAGTAATTAATGAAAAAAGATTAAACACACCATAATTAATGAAAAAAGAATTCAAAACAATTTGTTTCTTGCAAAAAAAAATTCAAAACAAAACCATGTATATATATAAATATTTTAGCATATTTTCACAAAAACATAAGTGATATGGTGGTTAACATATTTTCACCTAAACCCTATCTCTTGGACCACAGGAGTCCAAGAGATTGTGGTCACCCACCATTGGATTTGAACCATTGAATTTACATCCAACGGTGAGTGACCACAAATCTCTTGGACCCCTGTAGTCCAAGAGATTGTAGTCCAAGAGATCGGGACTATATATATATATATGTAAGTCCATGTGTTAATATATTAATTTAGAAGAAAAAAAAAAGGTTAGTAGAATAAAGGCTACAGCTGCCAGGAGTTAGAAAAGGGCAAGAATCTATTGTCTTTATTTAAGAAAGTTCATCTTTACCCAAAAAAAAGGGGTGGCAAGAAATATATTATTAATATTGAAATTGTAAGCTACAGCCTACAGCTTGCGTTAAAGGCTACAACATTTTTTTTTTTGGGGGTCGAAAAAGGCTACAGCTTGCGTTTTATTAATATTGTAACTAAAAGCTACAGCTTGCGTTTTCAATTTTTCAAAACACTCAAGTGAAACGACGTCGTTTCATTTAAACCTTAAAAAAAAAATACATCGAGTCTTCTTCCTCGCAGAGTCATCTTCCTCGCAGCCATTCGCAATCTCTTCCTCGCAGAGTCTTCTTCCTCGCAGAGTCATCTTCCTCACAGCTTGCCTTTGAAAACACTGGTCAAAATATCGCGAGAATATCGATATTATCGATAATTTCGATAATATCAAGATATTCTCACAATTTCAGTTCGGATTTGCTTGATAATATCGGGATCGATATATCGGCGATAATTTCAACGACAATATCGATATTCGGACTAAATATGTTTGGTTTGTTCCCAGATTATCGGCATGTAAAAAAAATGAAATTATCGTCGATATTTCGACGATAATTTCGATTTTTCAGACACTGGTTTGAAGTAAGTATGAGTAGCTAAACTCCATAGCTAGGGCTTAGGTTGAAGCCCTAAACATGAAAACCTTATTGTTTTGATGCTTGAGTGTATGAATTTCTAGATATTGTTGATGAATTCCAATTCACCAAATTAATCTATCCTTGATGTGTGTTTTTCCTTGGTTGGCCATCTTTGAAAGCATGCTTCTTGAGATCGTTGGGATTATGTGTATCTTCATGTTGTCCTAAGCAATAAATGGATGAAGTAAGAATCATCCATGTGAATTGGTTTCTTGAATGCCTAATGTAAACATCATGCTATTAGGATTCTTGTGGTGTTCATATTCTCTTTGAGCTTAATGGGTTTTTCTTGTCATTGAATCAAAGTACTAAGCACACCTAGATTCGGTTATAGGGAAGGCACAAGAATTGTAGCACTAGCACTGCACTTTACGTATATTAGAGGGAATCAATGCGTCTTGAGCCACTAGTACTGGTCTTGATTGCGAATATCTTCATCAACACGTTTAGAGTTCATCACTTGAGTATCCATGAACATGGGTAGAATTGTTTAGGGTGGATTCCGTAATTGTTTTTTACATTTGGTCCGGGCTGTGTTCTTCATTTTTGTGTGCTGAATTCAACCGTATAAAGAACTTGAAATTTAGACAAACGGTTGGAAAGTTATAGGTAAAACACTGGACAGAGGTCGAAACTGGAAAAACAAAGAAACAAATCTGCCAACAAACGACCGGTCGTCACTGTTCATGACTGTTCACAGGTGATAATTAGGTGATAAAAGGGTGATAGAAAGTGCTGTTTCTGTTTTTCTTTGGTTTCTTGTTTTGTTTCTTTTCTTTTAACTTCCTTTATTCATTTTTAGTTCCCAATTTGTACTGTGTTTGTGTGTTGTGTAAAATAAGTGTTCTTTATGTACTCAAATTATAACTTATAGGAAGCCGACAAGTTCTTCGTGTGATCGACCTCGTACTTACATAATCTATACCTCAATAGATTCGTGCACTTGCGGGTATTTTTAATTGGTTGTTTGCACATTAATTTGTGTTAATTATGAATACAACATGTATTTAATAATTGATAAAAATTAATGTGCTAATCATACAATTAAAAATACCCGCAAGTGCACGAATCCATTGGGGTATAGATTCTGTAAGTACGAGGTCGATCCCACGAGGAACTGTCAGCTTATTAAAATTTCTAAATTGAGTACGTAAAGAATACTTTATAACACACCACAAAAGTAAAATACAAATTGGAAACTAAAAAAAAGAAAAGAAAGGTAAAATAAATGAAACAAACAAGAAACCAAAAAATAAACACAAACAGCAAATTCTATCACCCTTTTATCACCAATTTACTACCTGTGAACAGTGAAAACCGGTCGTTTTTTTTTGCAAATTCGTTTTCTCTGTTTTTTGGTTTCGAACTCTGTCCAGTTTTTGACCTATAACTTTCCAACCGTTTGTCCAAATTTCACATTCTTTATACGATTGGATTCAGCATAGAAAAATAAAAAACTCATTGCAGACCAAATGCCAAAAACAAATACAAAAATAAACAAAATTCAATTACGAAAACACACAACGTTTCAAACAACACAAACATACAACAAATTTTGGGGGGCAGGGGGGTGTTTGATTTGATTTGAGTGACCTCTTTCTAATGCTTGAATGTAAATGAACTCTAATTTTAACAAGAATGACAGAGATGAAAATCAAAATGTGAAAATAATATGTAACAAACACTAGGGTTTCATAATCCACCCTAAACAATCCTACTCATGTTCATGGACACTCGAGTGATGAACTTTAATTGTGTTGATGAAGATGTTCGCAATCAAGACTGGGTCTAGTGGCTCAAGATGCATTGATTCTCTCTAATATAAGTGTAGTGCAGGGCTAGTGCTACAATACTTGTGCCTTTCCTATAATCAATCTAGGTGTGCTTAGTACTTCGATTTGATTACAAGAAAAACCCATTAAGTTCAAAGAGAAAATGAACATCACAAGAACCCTAATAGTATGATGTTTACATTAGGCATTCAAGAAACCAATTCATATGGATGATTCTTACTTCATCCATTTGTTGCTTAGAAATACATGAGGATACACATAATCCCAACAACCTCAAGAAGCATGCTTTCAAAGGTGATCAATCAAAGAAAAACATACATCAAGGATAGATTAATTTAGTGAATTGGAATTCATCAACAATATCTAGAAATTCATACACTCAAGCATTAAAACAATAGAATATTTATGTTTAGGGCTTCAACCTAAGCCCTAGCTATGGAGTTTAGTTCCTCATACTTATTTCAAACACAAATTCAAAACAAAACTAGAAAGAGTTTACAGATTTTGTAAAAGTGGTGGAAGCTCAAGGTCTTCAATGGTGGAAATCTTCTTCACTTCTTTCTTGGTTGCCCTTGTCTTCCTCCTCTAGCTCTCTAGCTCCCAAAACCTGATCTCAAATCTCTGCAAAATGAATTATTCTTGAATGAATTGGCTGATTCCTTCTCTATGCTACCTCATCCCTCTCTCTCCTCTTTTCATCATGGCACACTTTTGCCTTTATCTCCTCCTTGTCTCCTTGCTATGATGGGTTTTTGTCTTCACAAAGATGCTATTTGTCTCAGAAAATTACACTCCATCAAAGTAATTTCTTGTTACCAAATGGTATGGTAACAAGAAGAATCAAGATAACACTATGGAGGTAAAAAAAAACTAGCCCAAGACAAATCTCTAGAACTGCTGTAACATGCAAGATCAAATGGATAGGCTATACTTGTCCAATGGAGCTCAAATTCGGGTATATTGTAGTCAACATCCATTGGAACAAGTTTCATGAAGATCTTCACCTCATCCGAGCACCGGAGCATGCTGATCTAATGTTAAGAAGTTGATCTTCGAAAATGAGTTAGAAAAGCATTCTCGCAATTGACAAACAGAAAGTTGGTTTTCGCAAACTGTGATGGCAATTGCATGTAGTGTGTGCAATTACTAGTTACTGTTTCGCAATTTTAATACTAATCTTCTTTTTTTTCATTTTTTCATTCTAACCAAGGTAAAACTTATGAAAACACAAAAAGGAAGTAAAAAGCTATAAAATGTCAAGAACTAACTCAAAATATTGGGTGAATAACATGATAAATCATGTGTAAAAATGAACCAACAAACTTCCCAAACTTATCTTTTTCTAGTCCTTTAGCAAAACAGAAACTAAAACAAGACTTGAAAAAATCTTTCCGAACACTTTCCGAAGAGAGAGCGACTCATGCAAATTACTTAAAAGTTTTCACAAGAAAAACTCAGTTTAGACATCATTCACAAGGCAACAAAGTTCAAAACACAACATGCTCAAAGTGTAGTAGTGTGATGGCCAAATTCAACTCATTCTCCAATTTCAGTTTCCACACAACTTCGAAAATCATACAACCAAGCACAAATGTAACTTCAAATCTCACCAAAGTTGTCCTCTCACAAATGAAGCACTCGGAAGAGGGTTACAATGCATCACTCAATAATAAATATGATAATAGAATTAAACCATAAGAGACTTAACTCACAATAGAAGGATGAAAAACATGCATGACTATGATCTCAAGAAGGATGCCAAGTTGAAAAAAATGTGTGCAATGCAACCACATGACATTTAGGATCAATTTAGGTCTTACTATAGGTTGTAATGGGGCTAAAAGTGTGAGGTGAGTGAGAAATGAAGGATATGGATACAACAAGTGTAAACTATAATAACTACACATGATAGAACACACATCAAGAATATACAAGAGTACATCTCCTCAATCCGATCCCTTCATACACTTATTCTAGATGGGGTGAATTCTTTTGTGTGGGTTGGCTTGATCGGTTGAGCAGGGGCGCTTGTGTTTTATATGCATCTGACTAGGAGTCTCTCCCATCAAGAAAAACTCTCAAGCAGTCCTTATTGCATTAGGAAATAAAAACCCTAGTCCATATTAATTAGGAATCCCTTTGGCCCATGTATTTAACTTAAACACTTGTACAAAGGCTATGGGCTGAGTAGTAATTGAGTCCTTGATCAATATTGAGCCCAAGACAACCCTATGATGATTAGAAGACCACTTAAGTAGGTAATTAGAATAATCTAACGTCTTACATTCTCCCACTTGGTCAAATAATCATCAAGGCTTCAAAGTAGATCACTGTATGGCCATGTAGAACTCAACATCACTCTATTCCTAAATCAAGCCACTGTCAAAAATGTAAACTTACATGGAACTGTCAGAACACATTGAATTTATAACATCCAAGGTTCTTACAACCACACATATAAGCTTGCAAAATCACATAAGGCTTCCATCAAGACTAGGACACAGAATAATCGTGACAAAACTTAATTTGTGTTTACAAAGGTCACTTTCATTCATAAGCCCTTCCTTAAGAGATTACCAAGATCTCTCCTTAATGACACTGGCATGAATTCATGTCTTATGCAGTGACTGTAGCTAGCTATACTGCATAATGACATGTACTGGATTCATTTGTCAAAGAATAGTAAACATAAAACTGAAGTCACGTAATCTAATAAAAGAACCGAACCAAACAGCAATAGACAAAATATTTGAACTGTCTCCAAGAAATCTAATGAAATTGAGTGGAATAAAACTCAGCTCCCACTAATTCTACATATCAAAACTTAACGGCATAACCATAATTGTAACAAGTATGAAACAACCTTATTCAATGAATCAATGAACCACTGGAAAAATTCTTTCTTTTGCCTTCTCCCTTACAAGCATGAACCAAAATCCAAATGCTTATTAGCAATCACAAATTTCAATTGAAAAGGCAAAAGTCATTGATTAACTTACTGAAGATTTGAACAAAACTGCATGAAATAATAAGAACATATAACATACGTAAACCAAACTTTGTTCTTATTAGCCTTAAAATCCTTAATGCAAAACTAGATTGTTAAGCGATTAATCAAAAATATCCAAATTACTGAATACATCCTCAAAGAAGATCATTAAACGCTCCCACTCATCAAAACATATATTTTGCATGTTACAAAAATGGATCAAAACCATATAAAATGAATTAATACATTATAAAACTTTATCGCAGTCCAATCCTTAGAGTTAGAGCTCAAATTTAATTTATTCAATTCTTTCTCAAACAACACTTTACATTTAAGTTGCACGTAGATGAGAAAAACCAAAAACTGTAATGGAAGCATTCAACTTTATTCCACTTGTATCTTTAAACACCGATTCAATTTTCTTTAAGCAATACAAGTAGAAAACAATAAGCATGGTAAGAACTTTAATAGCCAAAATAAACAGCCAGTCATCCAAAATATTGGTCAGAAAAATATAGGTGCACAAGGAAAAACAAGAAGAGCACAAAACCAAACAATGTGTTAATCCCATACATAGTACTTAATGGTGTAGAACTTCATTTTGCCATGTAACCAGAAATAAATTCCACATATACTCAAAATTTAATGAGTTTATACAATTATAAAACCAAGATAACGAGTGTGAAGCCCAAAACCTTACATCAATTCTCCCACTTGGGCAAACACTCACTACTTTACGATGCACCAAAAAACTTTATGTATATATATATATATATATATATATATATATATATATATATATATATATCATGATAAGATTGCGTAAAGAACTTTCAAGGCGTGCTCCTAATGTAGTTCACAGTATAAGCCTAAATGCACAAAAACTGTCAAGAAATTTCCAGAAATGATAAGTGATTACTTGAGAATTTACCATAATTAATTTATAAGTCGGATTAGCATCAAATTTATTGCAAACAAACTAGAGTCATTAATCTTCAAACATAAAAATTAATGAGTCGTTTTATAGCTAATTAAAAAGTCTGAAATTGACCTACAAGGTTACTCAAAATCTGTCAGCACATACTTTTCCTGAACACAGATCACTAATAAAATTCTCACAAATAATCTATACATCCAATAATCACGAAACTTTGCAGAATTCACGAAGACACGTATATGCTCAACATATCAAAAATTCAGTTCATTTGAAGATCTTTAAGTGAGTCATTCAACAATCTTTATTCATAATGCAGAAACTGTCAGGAAAATTCCTGTGCATCTGTTTCAACTTTATAAATTCACCAAAAATTCAATTCTCAATATATTTTCATGAAATCAGCAACTATAGAAAACTTAGAAAACCATCCTTATTGCCTAAATTTGTCATGAGTTAATTCAAGTTACAAAATAATCCAAAACAGACATCATAGCAGCGCAGTTCACAAACTGAAAATAGTCAACTATAAAATTGTGAATGCTTAGCAATGTGCACCTCAAGAAATTTGACTATCCTTATGCATTCTAAACATCATCATAAAACAGTAAGTTCCATGTAGGTGCAAACGAAACAATTAAAACCATATCACAAAACCAAGATATATAAAATATCACTTTATTAAGTTTGAAAAACACCTTTGAGCAATCCAGAGATCGTATCTTGAGTATTTTATATATAGCAATGTGCCACTTTGATTCAAAACAAGTAAGTTAGTGATCCTTAATCAAAAGTGCAATTTTATCCATGCATCTCATTCATTAAGAAATAGCAATACAACAGCAGAACATCCTTATTTCTAATGCAAGATCTAAACTTCATATAGCATGACATTTTCCTCATATTAAAACAAAAGGTTTATCCAAATAATTTGCCATGCAAAACCCAAGTTTTTTCTTTAGGTTATCATTCAAAATTATCCTTTCTTGGGTGAAACGATCATATTTCTTAATATCAAGCATGAATACTATATAACATGACATATAATTAGACGTCGATAAACTGAGAATTGAAAACTATAATGGCAATAAAATAGTGATATTCCTTAAATGCAAGTGATATAACCACAATTAATACTTGTAAACATATATTCACAAGGCAAGTTTGCCTTTATCCAATACTGAAAGCATCAAATACAACACCAATCATGCCTCAAAAACACTTGCAGCAGTACGCCATACCATTTAAAACAAGCCAACTTTATTTTATTTCATTCTATATGACGAACACAACCTTACAGATCAATCCAACTTTACGTGATTCAATCCAATTAAATATGTATCAATCCTTTTACACGTATGAATTAATCCAGCTATATGTTATAAAACAGTCACTTGATTGCATATGAAAAATAGCCAAGTATCAAACATGTCCATACATAACCAAATAAGAAAACACAAATTTTCGATCAATCAAGTCACAAATACCAAAATTGCATACATTCTATGAATATGCATAAACCTTGATGTGAACTAATAGTGATCAGAAATTGTAGTGTAACTTGAGAGAATATTTTATATGAGAAATTAATGCAATCAATTTTCCATACTCATATCTCCTTTATGTGATCAACCAAAAATCTATTTCTTTGTCATACCATTTCAAGATCACCAATATCAAATTATCATCAACAACTTAAACATGTTACAATCCGTATAACAAGAACAAAATTTGTATGCCAATGGAGTTAAGGTTCATTGTGACATAACTGAAATCTTCCAAAATATATCATACAATCAATCTGTCCCCATATCCTCAATCAAACATAATTAATTCACACCTTTGGGTAGAGAATTAAACATGTTTTCAACACTAAGACATGCACATACACAAATTTCCGGAACAAAGAAACTCCCACGTCTTTGGACTGAAGAAATTCCTTGCTAATTCATGCAGTGCATCTCCCATATTGTTCCATTATAAGTGTACTCATGTTAAACCACTCACATCTTTGGACAGAGATTTTTTTAACACGCCTTCACCTACAATGCCAATTATGATCAATTCTTTAAATCCAGAAAACTATTAATGATTGAGTTGCTTTGGCTCACTCAACCATTGCTAGAATATCTGTAGACTATGATCATAAAACTTCCAAATATGATAAAGTTAAAACTTTATACTTTTATCACATTTAATAACCAATCTTATTAGAATCAAAGGTTCTTTAATCAACTAGGTTGCTTTCGCTCTTTAAATTGAAACAAGAACTCTTGAAACTTTGATCTCAACCCTTCAAGCATGAACGAGAAAAGCTGTATATCGAAACACGCTTAACAAAGTATGTTAGTGTAATAAAGGGTAATAAAACAATACATTGCTTCTGTAACTTTCAGTTTTAGGTTTTATCCTTCTGGTTTGGTACTTTATAATCTTTCGCATATGTACACTTTTATGCTGATATTAAAACCTAGAACTGAGTTAAATTAATCATGGAATAAATAAATGAATTTCTCCAAATAAGTCACAGAAAAACAGTTCATGACATGCGATTACTTAATCAACATGAAACATGCTTGGGTCAATTTAACATTAATAACTGAAGCTACGACTGAAAGTATGTATCAATTTATGAAAATTAAGCATGCTTGACATATAGAAAACTGATGTCATCTTTATAAAATATTTTAACATGCCACAATTCACAAACTCAGTATGCATGATATCGTAAACTGAAACCATATGAATATCATGCAAATATGCCGTCAAACAAGATGTTTTTACTTGAAATTGTATTTAATTTGTGTCCATGGAGGTATAAAAAAGGGAAAACAATTTATACAAAGGCAAACAATATAAGTGTCACGACATGAGTTCATATTAGAGGTCCTTTATAATACTAGTTGCCAATTCTTTAGGATTAAAACTAATTCGTGACAACTGGATGCAATTTGCATAATAAAAATAAAAAAAAAACATGAAACTAATGTTATAGCCGCAAACTTTAGCAATCAATTCATATTCAATAAAATATCATACCCCATGGAAGCTTGATCAAGATGCAGCAAAAGAGGAGGAAAACACAACAGCCCAAAATCGTACCGTGTACACGACCAGTTGCAGTAGAAAAGGTGGGCGATTTCTTTTTGGTTCTAAAACATGTAGCCTAGGCTCTGATACCACATGTAAACTATAATAACTACACATGATAGAACACACATCAAGAATATACAAGAGCACATCTCCTCAATCCGATCCCTTCATACACTTATTCTAGATGGGGTGAATTCTTTTGTGTGGGTTGGCTTGATCGGTTGAGCAGGGGCGCTTGTGTTTTATATGCATCTGACTAGGAGTCTCTCCCATCAAGAAAAACTCTCAAGCAGTCCTTATTGCATTAGGAAATAAAAACCCTAGTCCATATTAATTAGGAATCCCTTTGGCCCATGTATTTAACTTAAACACTTGTACAAAGGCTATGGGCCGAGTAGTAATTGAGTCCTTGATCAATATTGAGCCCAAGACAACCCTATGATGATTAGAAGACCACTTAAGTAGGTAATTAGAATAATCTAACGTCTTACAACAAGGTCCAAGGAACTCACAATGTAAGAGCATAAACAATTGATTACGAGACTTTGAATCATCAAGCTTAAGATTTTTTTTTTTTTTTTTAACGTGATCAATTAGACCACAAAGCCTTATACCCCCACTTATTTTGATTCACACTCCTTTCTTTCATTTGAACAACCATCAATTTATTTTTTTGGCCAATAACGAAACTTGGAATTGAAATTTGAACCACAATTTTTCTCTTTTCTTTCACCATTTGAGTGAAGTTCTCTTCTTCTTCTTCTTCTTCTTTTTTTTTTCAAAATGTAATACCCCTTCCCAAACTTAGTATGAAAAACACATCCAAATTGAAGCTCATGAGTTCCCTAGAAAGGTAAATTCTTGTTTTTCAGGCTAAAGCTAGGAATTGTAATTGGTTAAATGAAAGAAAAGGCTTACAAGTAGGCTCAAAGTGGTTACAATGGAAAATTATGCTTAAGCATGCATACAGTTAGCTAGAAAGGCACAAACGGATCAAAGAGGGCCTTAATATCATTTCTCAAATGTCATGTAATCAAATTGCACAAGAATGAATGTCTTTTAAGTGCTCAACCAAGTCAATGAATAATGAGATCAAACAACAACTCCGATGACAAGAAAATAAGAATATGTGTATAACACTCATGAATTGAAGCACAAGGTTCAAAGCTCACATTATATGGTTGTTCAAGTCTAATTCATGCTTGATACAATTCTTTGGATCATGCAAGTCCTTCAATTGGAGAATTATGAAACAAATGGCAAGTGCATAGAGGGTTTCAAACATATCATGCTAGAACAATGCCATTTAGTGAATAATAATTTATTTATTTTTTTGTAATTTCAATCAAGTCATGTAAACATTCATCACAAACTCATATGTCCGAAAAGGGACTTGAAAACAACAAGACTCAAAACTGAAAAGAAAACAAAATAAAAGAAAGCAAGAATTTAAGTGAAACGAAAAAGACTTGCTATCCCTTCCCAAACTTAGAAATAAACATAGTCCTCAATGTTGAAAATTTAGGCATCAATAATGTTAAAACAAGAAATGAAAGGGATTAAAGCAATTAAAAAAGAAAATAAAAAAAACTACAACACGGTTATAAAAACAAAAACAAAACAAAATAAAACAGTAAACCCTAACAACAGTCCTACACAAGCAGAAATCCAACCCATTAGAAAGCCCAAACCAATTGAAAACCCAACTCAAATGAAAGCCCAAACGCTTATATTTTTTAAAGCCGTAAGGGCCGCGCGAAACTCAGAAGCTCAATGGCTAGGGTTAAGCAAAAACTACGTCTACAAAAGGCAAAGAGAGGGGGGGGAACACAAACTCAGAAACACACAAAAGAGAAAAGAAAGAAGAAAAGAAAATTGAGAAATCAAATGGCCTCTTCTTTCCCATTTTCATTGGATCTCAACCTAGCTCAACCGAATCAGACATGGGGTCAAGGAGCGGCACCAGTGTGAATGCCATACTTTGCGTCCTCATAAGGGACTGTGATAGTAAACGACTCAGTACTCCTGGACAAAGATGTCGATGTTGGAGTTGCGAGAAATTTAGTGACTCCCAGAAATATACGTGTGCTGGGGACAAGGGATGACAACCGGGTCGTGAGTGATGCCCTGGCAATGAGCGTGCAGAGTACTGCATGTATTGCAAGTGTGGATTATCGCCTAATTACAAAATCCAATGAGGTGGAGGTGCTTAAGGCTCAGTTGGCGGCAGAGCAGATTGTGGTTGAGGAATGTCAGAGTATGATAAAAAGCTTGAAAAGGGAGAGTTCAAGGACGGTGGAGATGAATCGACATCAGCTTGAAGTTTTGCGGTAAGAGAATAAAAACCTATCAAAGATGGTAGATTTTTACTCTCAAGACATGTGAAAGTAGTTGGAGGCCCTAGACCAACCGGGTAAACGCAAACAACTAAATCGCGAGAGAAGTTGTGCTCAAGCTAAGAGTGCGATCTTTGGGAGCTCAAGTGATGAGCCCCAAGAGGCTATGCGTGAAAACCAAGAAGAGGACAACCAGAGGGCCAAACTAAAAGCTCCTATGGTCGAGACACCAAGCACCGTTAAGAAATGAAATTTGTTGTAATATTAGCGTGTGTTTGTTTGTTTGTTTTTTTGTTTTGTTTTGGTTTTTTTTTTGTCTGTTTGTTTTTAAAATTGAGAAATAAAAGAAGAAAAAATTTGCAAGAGAAAAAACAAAAAACAAAAGAAAAGACATCATAGCTTTGGCAGCCCATGCTGGTATCCCTACACTGTCTATGGATGATATTGGCTTTTTCGACACCATCAAAGTCAACAATCAGGTTACTTTACATCGCAGTGATGCTTACTGTACTTCTGGTGGTTTCTCCATCGAGCAACATTCCATTTTGGATTCGCTATTTGCATCCCATCAAATGAAGCATGCGCTTCTTCGCCGCATCTGGGATCGTCTTGACACCTATGGTGAGTTGTTGCTGACACTAGCTGGGCACATTAAGCCACTTGATCCTCCTCATCCTACTTGGGTTTGCAGCCTCTATTGTTCATATGTTCTGCTTCTGGATTTGTTCATCTTTAGTAGTTATCTCTGTGTTCCTTTGGATTCCCTAACTAAAAGGAGGAGAATATTTTGTGTTACATATGGGATTTAGGGGGAGTAACTTGACTGTTGAAAGAAGAAACATGATATTTAGGGGGAGATAACTTTCTGTTTTGTCTATGAGATCAGAACTTGTAGTAAATTGCTTAACCTCCTAACATATGAAGGATTGTTGTTTAATTGTGCCAAGTTCTGTTTCTTATTGTTTAAATTCTATTAAGCTTCACTAGTAGTCTGTTTGTTGGTGTGCAGAAGTTACAAGAACTGGATATTTGTTTGGCAAAGTAAATTCGGATGTGTAGGTTCTTCTTGTAAATGTGTCTACAGTGTAATCTAATGTTTTGTCTAGGAAATGCCAAAGGGGAGATTATTAGTACGAAAATTGTATTGGAATTTCCTACACTCTAGCATAGGTTGGGAATTAGTGTGTGAAGGATTGTTTACTGGGTGTCTTGGCGCAACACATTCAATCTCATACTTTCGAAGCATGACTTGACCAATATGAGAAACTTTATTTCAGGTAAATCATGACATAAGCATACACAATAGGATTCCTAGTTGAAGTTATTTTCAATGCCATTATGATTTAAGTTAAAATATTAGCATTTCCTATAGTGACATGCACCATGCTCATCTCCTAATTAATTTGTTTTATGAGATAATTGTTTCTTCATAAAAGTGGCTGTTTGATGTCATCACTTAGAGTCCATATTGAATCAAAACTAATATTCATAATTGAATAGTATTTTATCTTCTGTTTTGGCGTCTTGACTAAGAGACCATACTGGATCAGGTTTGAAAGTCATAGTGGAATAGAATTAGTGGTCTCTTAGGTTTCTCTATCTAGAGAAAGCCTGCCTTGAATAAAATTGGTGTCTTTTCTTTTCAAACGGCAAGCTTTCAACGTATTGGTTTTTGAGCATATTAAATTTGTAAGAGAAAGCTATTGTGCATATTTTTCAGATAAGTCGTTAAGTGTTCCTTGTTTGCTTTGTGATTTATCAAATCCTTTCATCATTCATATTGCATTCATATGCATGTCGGTGACTCATATGATTGCGGGCACCAAGACTGTTGTGGCATTTATCCTCCAGCGAGCTTGAAGCAATCGCGACCAGTATTGCGTTCAACATAAGGAGTGTCGATACAAATTCATCTCCTCATATAAATACCTAGCTATATTCTTTACTTCCCACACCAAAACCTCTATACAAATTCATCTCCTCATATCTCATGTGAATAGTAATTGCCCCTTGCCCTAGCCCATATGGGTGGAAATAAAATTGCAAGGGCTGCCACTATTCACATGAATAGTGACAGCCCTAGCCTTACCCTTGCCTTGCCCGTGCCCATAGGGGTGGAAGTGCTCTAATTAGAACCCAAGACAGCAATGATAAGCACATAATTATTACAAGTTTCATCCCTAAATTTAGATTTGTTAGTACTAAAGTTTATTTTATTTTGGGCTCTTTAGGCTAAAGTTTGATTTTTATAAGTTTAGGCATTATGCTAATAAAAGTATTGGAAATTAATTAATTACTTCCTCTTTGTAGGTTCTTGGTGGGATTGGCAGCAAGTTAATAAATAAGTGCAGCAATTACTAGTAGATATTGAAAACAAAGGCTGGAGTGACGCTAGACATTTAAATAAGAAATAGAGAAGAGATAATAATGGCTTGATGAAGAAAAAGCTAGACAATTGGTTGTTGGGTGTGGCCACAGATGTATTGTTTACAGTTCAGTGGAGCTTTAATAAAAGAATGAAGAGTTGCATCAGCCAAAGATAGAAAAGGAAGAGTGAAGTGCCACACCAACGCATAAAAGAAAGGAAAAGAAGCAGTGGATGTAGCAGCCAAGGAAAAAAGAATAGCAAAAGAAAATTGGGTATTGCCCAGCCAACCAAAAGCAAATATAAAGAATGAGAGAGTGAGGAATTAAAGGAAAGAAAAAAAAATGGAATCAAGGTGGCAATAAACAATTGTAATGAAGTGGAGGAAAGCTACAACAGGTTCTCTATAAATAGAGAAGTCTTCAAGCTTCAAAGGGGACACCACGGAGCTTCACATCTTTCTCTTGAGCTCTCTTCTCTTTCTCTCTACTTCTCTTTCTCTTAGTTTTATTTCATGGGGAACTAACTCCCTAGCTAAGGCTAGAGAGAAAGCTTTTAATATGAGTGTGTAATTTTTATTAGTTTGATCCAAACTTAAGCTTTAATGTGAATTTGCAGTTTTTGTTCAAATGGAATTTGTAGTTTTCTTTTTAATTAATTAGTGAATGTTTGATAATCTATTTCATGGGTTCAATCATGTTGTTCCCATTGTGTAGTAAAAACTTTTATGCTTTTAAAAGAAAAGAGAATTACTAAAGATTAATAGAATTTCGACGAAGATTTTTTTTTTATAGTTTGTTGCCAATGGTACAAGTTATGTTTAGAATACTTCTAAAGGAAATCAAAAAGAGCTTTAATTATTTTGAACAACTACAATGGAAAATATTTTGTGGATCAAATTAATAAGAGTTGCATGCTTATGTTAAAAGTGGAACCCCAATGCCTTAGCATTTTAATCAATTGAATTTTCTTTAAATCAAATGTTGCATAAATCTACTTCTCAATCATAATTGTTCTTTTTTAGATATGTTATTTTCTTTACACCACACTCTATGAATACGACACTCAGAATTCCAAGCTATACTGCTATACGACACCTCCCCTTGGGTTTTGCAAAGTGGTACAAAGAAGCAATGTACAACTCCAATCTAACTTTAGAATAAGATTAATCGCCTCAAAGATTAAAACCCAAGACTTCCCTACTCTGTGCCCGAGTTTATATCCCTTTCTTCGTAGTTTAGATTAGTTTAAAATAGAATACAGCTTGCATATAAATTTTTTTTTTTTTTTTTTTTTTAAAACAATGAGCACTCTTAGGGGTCGTTTGGTACGGCGAATTATCATGGACTAGACTAAATCCTGGAACTGTCTTGGATTAGTTCGGATTGGCCCAAGCTGGATTAAGTACTAACCTACGTTTAGTTCTGCATTAAGAAGCTGGATTGTAAAAATAGTGAAGACATATGTTTGGTGCTATGTCGAACTAAAACAATTATTTAAATATTTAAAATTCATTAGGGAAATGCTGCAAAGAAACCAATGAAAAATGTATAATTTATTAAATAAAAAATTTATAATATTTTTTAAAGGCTAAAACTATCTTTATCTCATGTCTTTCTTTCTTTTTTTTTCTTCCTTTTTTCCCCTTTCTCTTTTTCTTCTTCCTTCCCCGGCCCCCTTTCTTTTTCCTTTTTTCTCTCTTCCTCCCGATCTCACTCTCTCGTTCTCTCTTTTTGTCTCCAATATTGATACAATGATATCATTCTCCTTCTCTCTCCTTTTCTATCTCCCCCTCCCAACCTTTCTCTGCCTCCTTATCATTTTCTCCCTCTTATTCCCCTTTGAAGTCACAGATTTTCATCTCCTTTGAAGTCACAAATCTCCATCTGGTTTCATTGAGCCATGGTCAATGGTTGATGATTTTCCAGAAGGTTCAATTAGGTTTGACAATAGTGGTTGAATTTGGGTTCAATTGGGTTTTGGTTCCACTGGATTTGAATTGGTGACGGTTGATTCGAGTGGCTAGGTTTGAATTGGTGGTGGTTGATTCAAGTAGCTGGGTTTGAATTGGTGGTGGAGACTAGGTTTGACGACTGTCTATGGTGATTTTGGTGGTTCAGCTGGGTATATGGGGGGTGATAGTTCTAGGTGAAGAAGAAAAAAAAGTTGGTTATCGTCGGACTAGCATGCTCTGTTTAGTGAGCTCGCTATTTTGTGAACCATGTTTCAAGCTCGTTATATTGAACGAGTGAGGGAGGCAATGTTTTTACTGTTAGACTATTTAGGTAGCGTTTGGGAGTGGTTAAATTTTTAAAAAAGCAGCTTTAAAAAAAAAAATTCAGTACTAAGGTGTTTGGTAAACATCAAGAATCAGCTTTTAAAAAAAATTGCGGTCAGTGACCGCTGTTTTTCCAAAGCAGGAGAAGGCAGCTTTCAAAAGCTGCTTAAAAAAAATTTTAAGCGGTGGTTTTAATGAAATTTTGGCTTTCCCATAATGCCCTCATTTATTTTTCAAATGGATAGTCCTTGTCCCTCCAATCACACAACTCCCATCTGCACTCCTCGAATCAAACTGCACAGAGAAAGGAGAAGAAGATAAAATTTTCCAAAAAAAAAGTGCAGAGAGAAAGGAGAAGAAGAAGCCCCATCAAATCAAAGAAGAATTCATACTCAAGCGAAGAAGAAGCCCCTACAACCTTGAAGAATAGTTCAAAATCTAAGATTTGAGAGCAAGAGAAAAACGGAGAAGTGAATAACTCTGTATAACATATAAATTATACAATAAACGATAAAGCAAACCTTACCTTCAATGATTTTACCAACCACCAAACCATGCAACCACAAAAGATCCAAATCCCAGCTTCCCCACTTCGTCATGTCCAGCTAAAGAAAATCAAACCCCCAGCTTCCCACCAAAATAAAATCCAATCTTACAATCCCACTCACATACATAGAGCAAAGGACCATGAACTCAAACCTCTCTTGATCTGGGTTTGGATTGAGTTTTTGGTTTTAAAATTCTTGATCTGAGTTTTTTTTTTTCGGTGTTTTGAGGCGATGGAGAAGAGAATAGGAGAGAGAGAGAGAGAGAGAGAGAGAGAGAGAGAGAGAGATGGGGTGGGTACGGATGATTTTTTTTTTTTTTTTTTTTTTTTTGTTCTAAACCATGAGGTGGTCCTGGATGGGTCCCAACTATGAGTGGCACCTTTAAGCCTTAATCACAACCCAGACTAATCCCCACTCACACCAGGTCGGCCCGTAAGGGGTAAAGTGGTGACTCCGTACGAGAGCAGGGATGGGTTTGTTTGTTTTTAATTTTAATTTTGTATATATATTTTTATATTTTATTAATATAACAATATTTTTTAGATTAAATTTTTAGATTAAATTTTTTGATAAAAAAGTGTAAATTAAAAAAAGAAAAAAATTTATGTCGTAAAGTTGGTTTTTTTTTTTTTTTAAGTAGAAAAAGAATGAAGAAAAAAATAAATAGTTTCATCTTCATGTCTTTTTTTGTCATTATGCACACTAAAAGCACTTCTGATAAAAATTTACCAAACACTTTGACTACTCACAGCAATTTTTCGTATACAGTTTACCAAACGCCTAACTGTTTTTTTTCACAGCTGATTATTATCGCAGCACAGCAGAAGCAGTTTTTTTTAAAAGCACAGCAATGCCAAACTAGCCCTTAATCTCATTTAAGTTAGTCCCCTCTTACCAGTACGTGTTCGAAATTGGAGATGACACAGAGACTGTTTTGACGCAACCAATGCACCTGTGGCAGCTGATCAGGTGAAAATTTTATGGAAAGTTGGCGTAGAACTTGATTTTCGTAAAGCAAAAGTCCAATTTTATGGAAAGTTGGCGTAGAACTTGATTTTATTAAACAAGTTTCAAATTCAAAGTGAAAATGTTGATTAGCAATCAATTGGCTAGACCCTTTACGCGTGTCGTCATCAAAGTGCATACGACCGGAGCCGGGTCAAGCTCAAGCTTCATTGCAATTTGCAAGTAACAAATATTTTGATCATTCAGAGTCAAATGTTAAAAAGTCCAGCAATCCACGCATCATAGATCAACACTAGGAGACAAACAACACACAAAAACGAAATCATATCTACTCTTATCGTAACCTGCACAAGTTAAATATGCAGCCATTTAGCTTTCCCTTCCCAATTTCCACTCATCCAAAGAAAATTCTGACGCATGTTTTTCATCGCATAAATTAGTTAGTAACTGTTCTGTTTGGCCAAGAATTTTCTTTGTTGAAGTTGCTATATAGGCTGCCCTCTGGTTCCTTAAACTTTCTGTGCTCATCAAATTGTTTGGCGATGGCTTTATCTCTTCTTCTTCACTTGCTTGGCCTTTTCCTTGTAGTTGAACCACTTTCTGTAGCAGCTCAAACTGCAAATATTAGCTTGGGGTCGTCCCTCACTGCATCCCAGGGCTCATCTACATGGCAATCGCCTTCTGGGACATTTGCCTTCGGATTTCGCCGCATTGCTGATCAAGATCTCTTCTTGCTTGCCATATGGTATGATAAAATACCAGATAAAACTATAGTTTGGTATGCAAATGGAGACAATCCAGCACCAAAAGGATCCAAACTTGAGCTCACCACTGATGGCCAACTCACACTCACTGGCCCTCGAAGCCAAGAAATATGGAAGCCTGAGTCTGTTCTTAGTGGAAGGGTTGCCTATGCTGCCATGCTCGACACCGGTAACTTTGTGCTTGCAAACAACAATGCTGACTACTTATGGCAGAGCTTCAAAGATCTCAAAGACACCGTTTTGCCAACCCAAGTGCTGGAAATTGGCGAAAAGCTGAATTCTAGACAAACAGCAAACAGCTACTCACAGGGGAGGTTTCAACTCCAACTTAAATCAGATGGGAGGCTTGTGCTATATCCTATCGCCTTGCCTACAGAGTTTGCCTACCAGCCCTACTACCAAAGCAATACTTCTGATGCTGTTGATGAAATGAATTCTGGTTATCAGCTAAGCTTTAATGAGTCAGGTTACCTCAATGTTGTCAGGAGGAATGGAAATATAGACAAGCTCATAAACAAAACACTATTACCAATAAGAGATTACTACTACAGAGCAACACTCGATTCGGATGGTTTTTTCACCCAATACGCTCACCCAAAGTCCCCCAAAAACGGGAGCTGGACATCCTGGTTGCCTGTCTGGTCCATCCCAGAAAACATTTGTTTTGAAGCAAATGGTGATTTGGGCAGTGGACCATGTGGCTACAATAGCTTCTGCAGACTCGACGCGAACAGAAGGCCAATTTGTGAATGCCTTCCTGGCTTTTCTTCTTTAGATCCAAATAACAAGTTGAGTGGATGTAAACAAAACAGAATACAAAGTTGTGACGAGCAAGGAAATTCAAAGCCAGAGGATTTGTATGTTATGCATGAGCTATCTAATACTTTTTGGCCAACTTCTTCAAACTTTGAGCAATTGCAGCCAATGAATGAAGATGACTGCAGCAGATCTTGCCTCTATGATTGTTATTGTATGGTGGCTGTTATCAAAGAGGGGAGCTGCTGGAAGAAGAAACTGCCACTCTCACATGGAAGGCAGGACTGGAATTCCTACGGGAAGGCTCTGATCAAATTACCAAAATCTGATGCTTCTTTAGATGATCCACTTTCTCCACAATCAAACACAGGAAGAAAAGATCGGAAAACTCTCATCTTAGCAGGAGCACTTCTTCTAGGTAGCTCTGTGTTTCTTAACTTCTTTTTTGTTGCAGCAATTTCTTTGGTTTTCTTATACACATACCAGAAAAGACATAATGTTACTACTAGCACATCAAGTATTATGGAAGCAAATCTACGTTCTTTTAGGTATAAAGACCTCGAAGAAGCCACAGATGGGTTTAGGGAAGAACTTGGAAGAGGTGCTTTTGGCACTGTGTATAAAGGAATCATATCATCCCTCAGTTCAACAAACTATGTGGCAATCAAGAAGTTGGACAAGGTGGCACAAGAAGGCGAGAAGGAGTTTAAAGCAGAGGTGAGTGCAATAGCCAGGACCCATCACAAGAACTTGGTCAGATTGCTAGGGTTCTGTGATGAAGGGGCAAACAAACTTTTGGTCTATGAGTTTATGAGCAATGGAACACTGGCTAGCTTTCTCTTTGGGATTTCAAGGCCCGACTGGAACAAAAGAATCCAAATTGCATTCGGTATTGCAAGAGGGATCATGTACCTGCATGAGGAGTGTAGCACACAGATCATCCACTGTGATATCAAGCCCCACAACATACTTCTAGATGATTCATTCACAGCAAGGATTTCGGACTTCGGATTGGCAAAGCTTCTGCTAAGCGATCAAACTCTGACGCATACCGTCATTAGAGGGACCAGAGGATATGTTGCACCAGAATGGTTCAGGAATGTTCCAATTACTGCAAAGGTTGATGTTTATAGTTATGGGGTGATGTTATTGGAGATTATCTGTTGCAGGAGAAGCCTTGAAATGGAAAGGGAAAATGAAGAAGAAGTGATACTAACTGATTGGGTTTATGACTGCTATAAGGAAAAAACATTAAACAAGCTGATAGAGGATGATGAGGAGGCAAGAAATGACATGAAAAGGCTGGAGAGGCTAGTCAAGGTGGCAATTTGGTGCATACAAGAGGATCCATCTTTAAGACCCACCATGAAGAAGGTTACACAGATGCTTGAAGGAGTGGTTGATGTATCTCTGCCTCCATGTCCTTCTCCTTTTAGTTCAATTTGCTGAAGCCTACCCATGCTATAGATCTTTGAAATGCCATAGCTGTTTTCTTTTCACTAAAGAAAGTATAGGTCTTTATAATTCATGCTAATGCTGTGTCACTTATGAGAAATGATGTGGCCACTGTAATGATTCCTAGCCAAAGCAATGGGTAGTTACTTATTCAGACTTCATACTCCTAACTAAGGATTATCTGGGTTTATGGACAAGGAAGATGCCCTTCAAGCTATGTAACTTTCATAGTCATGAAGTTGCAATTCCAACTTTCAGTTCAAATGTAGCTTTTCTTATATTTATTTTAATGGTAATCAAGCAATTGAGCACTGTCGACTAGGGATGGCAATGCCGCGATTTGGAGATGAGTATGTATGCCATTCCAATCACCATCTCCGTTAAGTTTTTTTTTTTTCCATCCTCATCTTCATACGTAATATTTAAATTGGGAATTCCCCATCTTCGCCTTCGTTGGGAAACAGTTTCCCTATTACAAAAATGAGAAATTATAATGGTAACGTATCACGTCAACTGGTGATACTTCCTTTCAAAATATGCCACATATCATTTTTATTTTTATCTTTAAAATAAAATTGAGAAAATAAGAACATCCAAAAGACAGAAGAACCACCGTCCACCCCAACCCCGGCTCCCTTGGCTGACGCGCCCTCCTTATCTTTTTCTTCCTCCGTCCATCTCTCTACAAAAACACCAATAACAATAATAATTTTGAATGAGAAAAAAATAAGTAATAAACTATTATACTAGGGTAAAAAAAACAATAGAAAAGTTTTGTTTTAGACTTACACATTTTATGTATTATTTCATTCAATATATATTATGGTGGGAGTTGTGAGACACGCGGAGAAGCCACTTAACAATATATTCATATGAAAAATAAATAATATACATATTGTATTCTAAATGATGCAATTTGGGGTTGGAGTTGGCCCTGCCCCGAACGCTTTACCTGAAAATTTCCCACTCCTCAAACCTAATTTATATCCTTCATATACAACCCTTTGGGATCGAAGTCCAGCAAAAATCCTAACTCGTGGGAAGAATTGTCATTCCTACTGTTAACTATGCCCGAGGAAAAAAACCTATTTATAAGACCATCTTTAATGGGGGAAAACCTTAAAGATGTTTACTAAACAGCTAGTAATGGTATTGAGTCCTTAGACTCAAAATTTGAGTCCAACAAGCTTTATTATTTATAAACCTTTGTAATTTATTTTTGCGACTTTTTTATCCTAAAACAATTGAAATTTCGAAACATAATTTTATTTCACTAAAAATAAAAACGAGTAGAACAAGTTAAATAAAACGCGTACAACAACCTTGGAAATGAAAATAATTAACGAAATAATTGGCAAAAAAAAAGATAACAATATTAACGAAACACAAAACACCCGGTAAGTGCATAGCAGTCTTTGTTAATTTACTTGAGAAAAGAAAATTATTGACGGAAAAAAAAAAATTTACGAGAAACCCAAAAATCTTCCTAAAAAAAAAAAGGCAAGAGAGGAGGAGGTAGTGAAAGAAAGTCGCAGCCTATTACAATACTGAGAAGACTGTGTGTGTGTGGAAGTGATTTCTCCTCCGACCGCCGCTAATTTCACTCGCTCCACTCTCCAAAACCTCTTCTGCACGACTTTCGTTTCGTGTAGAACACAAAAGGTACACTCTTTACGACGACGTTTTGTTGCGGTATCTTGCGGTGTCTTTCGGGGTGGTCGGAACTTGAAGAAGTCTCCAAGAGCATATTCGAATTCGGTGGCAAGTGTGTTTAGGGTAGAAAGTGTTCGGTTTTGTTGGTTTTGGTTTTGATTGAAGGTATCAACTGCCCATGGACTACGAGCCCTACGATAGCAGCGGTGAGCTTACTTTGAAAGATTTATTCTTTTCTTCGGTGATTAGGTTTTTGAAGTGATTTAGTTGCAGAGTTTGGGTTAGGGTTATGCTTTTCTCTTAATTCCGGACAAAAATATATGTATGCCATTCAGAACAGTAATTGGGGGTTTTGGGGTTGGTTGCACTTGCAGTGAACGAATTAGGGTTTTCCACTGTAATTATGGTGTTTAGCAATATATATTCACTTTCACTTTGACTATGTCTTTGTCACAGAGCATGAGGCTTCTTTGATGAACTGGTAGCAAGTTGTTGCTTTATAGTATTTGAGTTTGAGCATTTAACTTGGGGGCTTTGGTACCAAAGATTGTATATATGGCACCTCAAATTTACGTCGTTATTTGATATTGTTTTCTTCAAGTTAGTTCTTCTTGGTTTTTGAAACTTGGGTTCCTAGAGTAAGTTTTTATTTGGGATCCATGATCTTTTTGAATGCTTCAGATAAGTTCATACCAAGTAGAATGTGAAAGATAAATTTATTTTCTTATTAACAAAGAATCGAAAATGAAAAACAAAGGAGAAGAAAAACGATTTTTATTTATTTATTATTAGAAAAAAGAGCTAGTTGTGATATATTTCTTTTATTGGGACAAGTTGTGATAGAAATTAAGAAATGTTATTTCCAAAATTTCTGAAGAAAATTGAATTAATAATTGAATACAAATTATTGAACCTAGTTCTTGAGAGTTCAAATTTAAGCATGATATTTAGTTAATAAGAAAAAATATATATCATCCTTTTAGGCATGGTTATATCTTTATATGGAAGTAATATCACCTCACGCAAATATACATGTTGTGGTTTAAACATTCACAGTGGAAGCTCTTGACTCCCTAATGAGAGCACCTATATTATGGATTTTAGTTTTTTATTCTGTGCACCTCTGAACTTTTTTTTTTCAGTGTTCTTAGGCATCAGTGCATATGTTTGCTTGAAGTTCGTATATGTTTAGTTTCAGTTACTAAACAAAAGCTACTTTTGTTAGGACATTATTCTATGCCATACCTTAGTTACAATATCTTATGAGGAAAAAAAAAACCTTAGTTACGGAAAGGTTTTTGGATATATCTCAAGGACCTAATTGGTTTTGGAGTTGTTCTCTAAAGATGAGTTCTTTGAACGTGTTCTTCATTTACAATTAAGAAACTATTAGTGAAGGTACTCATCCCTCTGAGCTTGCTGTGTAGAAGTGAACTACTTTAGTTGCCAACTTGGTTAGTTCTTAGGTTTGCACCTCTTCCAGAAATTAGAGATTTGAGAAGTTTTATTTTCAATTTCACTTTTTCCTATACCTTTGTGCCTAAGGACCTATTAAATAGGGTTGTGTCCAAAAAAATGGACCTATTAAGTAGAAGCTTTTAGGACTGTGTCTATGTGTAAAAGAATCCGAGCATTGTATCACTCTTGGCTTGTCATGCATAGGCGACCTGCAAGATATTCTTTTTTAATTTTATTGTTCAAAATTTCTGCGAATTCTGGCCAAACTGCAGACCTCATTTCATTCTCATTATTGATTTATGTTGCATCTGTTCTGAATCTAAAATAAAATAAAATTGCAGGAACTGATGACGATCTTCCTCCATCACACCAAAATAGAATTCCCAGAGGGGGTCGTGTTGCAGGGAATGGAAGATCTGCTGTGGGTTCTGTCCCATATCCTAGGATGTATGGTGATACTGACATGGAAGCACAAATTCACCAGCTTGAGCAAGAAGCATACAGTTCAGTTCTAAGAGCCTTTAAAGCTCAAGCTGATCTCATTACTTGGGTACTTTATCATTTTTCTTCGTGGATCTAATATCTTTAATTTGTTTGATCAGGTTTAAATGACTGCTACATGAAATGTATTTTCTTCAGGAAAAGGAAAGTCTCATAACAGAACTTAGAAAGGAGTTGAGGCTATCGAACGAGGAGCACAGAGAACTTCTAGGACGGGTTAATGCAGATGATGTCATACGGAGGATAAGGTCTGATAGATTTAAGAAACAAGATACAATCTTTGTTTTTTAATTGAGAAACGAGACCTATTCAGTATATTTTGTTACTTGGCTTCTTTTTTCTTTTAATGGGTACTGTGTTGGGTGATGCCATCAGGGAGTGGAGACAGGCTGGTGGGGCTCAACTCGGCATGCTCAATACTGTGCAAGCAGCTCATGATCCAATACCCAGTCCTACTGTCTCTGCATCTCGCAAGAAACAGAAGATGACCCAGTCAGTACATTCACAATCCTTTGTTGGGCCATCGCCACCATTTCATCCACAGGCTACTGCATCCCACCAGCCATCTTCATCTACTCTTAAACGAGGGTCTGTCCCAGCCCCAGCCCCAGCCCCAGCCCCAGCCCCAGGAGCCAAGGGAAAGAAACATAAACCTGTGAGTTGAGGATTATCATTATAAAGTAAAACACACAGAAAAGCTTGCAGGTTATTGATTTCTTTGTTTGCTTCCCTTTTGTCTCATTCTGTTCACAGGGTCAAATTTTACCGGGTGCTTCTTCAATGAAGCAGTTCCCTTCCTCAGGTCCGACAGGAAGGGGTCAAGTTTCGAATAGAGTCTCTTCTGGTGCCATTGTCAATGAACCTGCTGAAGGAACGACATATGATCCCTTGATTGGCAGGAAAGTAAGGACTAGGTGGCCCGATGACAACAACTTTTATGAAGCTGTTATAACGGACTACAATCAAGCAGAGGTATCTGTTGGTCTTATAAGTGTTACAGGAGTTCATTTTTGCAGTAAAGCTATGTTAAGTCTTGTACCTGACATTCGTTCTTTTTTCCTTTTTTTTTTGTTAGGGACGACATGCCCTAGTCTACGATATTAATTCTGCAAATGAAACTTGGGAGTGGGTTAATCTATCAGAGGTATGTTTGATGCGTTGTACCTGGGATTTGAAATTTTCTTGCCCACATGTCATTTTCATTACATATTTTCTACATATTACGTGTAGTAAAGCTATAAATACAGAAGCTTATTTGAGTGGTAAGATGCTCTTTTGAAAGCTGAATTGTCAATTCTTGACCACTTATGACTTTTACGTTAAGTCAGATTCTTTTCCTGGATCATAAGTTGTCTTGTGGATAGTGGATGTAAAATGACTTCTCACTTAGTTTAATAAAGTTTGTTGCTTCTTGAAAAGACAACTTGATAATTTTATATTATAGTAATGTGCTCAGTGCATAATGTTGTGTGTGTGTGTGTGTGTACACATTCCGATAAGGCTTCCTAGTAATTTTGTTTAATGAATTCTTCTTCCTTCTTGCTTTTCTGCTCTCTGTTAACCAATGTTTTCTGAATTGCCCTATTTGGCCAATTGGGTTTGTCCACTGATTAACGATACATAAATTGGTGCACCATGCTCCAAGTAATATTTGCCTTTTACTCCTACTAGGTAGTTTCTGCTCTAGGATTAATGCACTGTTTTCTCTTGTGTTGATATTGGTGGATACTTTAAATTTGAAGGTTCATACATTTTAATTGTTGTATTAGTGCTGGAAAAAATTCCATATTCAGCAGAAGTGTGGTAGCACATGCATTTTAGATTTAAAAAAAAAAAATATGATCTATGCTCAAAGAGGTGTTCATTGCAACCAGACTTGATTAAAAATATGGTCGTTATAACAAGGGCTCTCTCTGGAGTCCACACACAATAAGGAAACCCTAATAATAATAGAGAAACAGACTAATAGTAAAGAAATCACAATTAAATAAACAAGCTCTACATGATATAAAATTCCAATACTGCAATAATTTGGTAATTGCAACCTGACATAACTAAACCCTAATAAAATTTGCTCATAGGATCTCCACCACACAGTACCTAGCATATTGATATTGTAATCAAGTGTGCTTTGAAAATATTAATATTCATAATCACATATAAAAGAAGCCTGACAACTTAATCAACTGAATGCTAACACTATGTTTGGTTCACATTTATTGGGAGGAAATGAAAAGGAGAGGAAAGAAATGAAAAAATCTTTTGGATTTTCCATCCTTTTAACTTCTTTAGTTCAAACAAGAACATATCTCGTTTTTGTAATGATATTGGATTGCATTTTTCTCACTCAATAATGGTATATTATTTACAGACGGTTTACATCTTTCCTTATACTGGCTTATAATTCCTTATGCAGATATCTCCCGAGGATATTCAATGGGTCGGCGAAGATCCTGGAATATCTCATCGTGGGGGTTATGGTGGATCTGGTCATGGTATTAACAGATCTGTAGGCCGTGACAATGTTCCAGTTCCTGGAAGAGGTAGAGGGATCCCAAAGGGTCAATCAAGAAAAGATTTTCCACCGTCACAGAATGGCATTGGAAAGAAGGCTCCGGATGATATACAGTTACTTCACACTGATACTTTAATTAAGGAGGTTAGTAAAAGCAGGTTGATCCACAAATGGTTGATAAATTGTTGGTTTTACTGAATAAAGCTTCAATTTTTTTGGTAAATGTGGACAGGTAGAGAGAGTCTTTGGTGCAAATCATCCAGACCCTGTTGAAATTGAGAAAGCGAAGAAAGTGTTGAAAGTAAGAAGGGCACCCTTTTTTGTTTTTGCATTTTTAAAGTTTCATCACAAGGTTTTCCTTATTTGGAAACCTGATTTGTTAACTTTGAACAGGACCATGAACAAGCACTTATCGATGCAATTGCAAAGCTTGCTGATATTTCTGACGGTGAAAGCGGTAACTATTGTTCATCTTGTTTTGTTCTTCAAACCTTACCTTCCTGCATATATAAGCTATTAATTGATTAGTGTCCACCAATTAGAGTCCGCTTAAGCAATTTCATATATAGAAAGCTATTAATTGATTACTGTCCTCGTCATTTTATAGAAAGCTGCATCAAACACAGTAGTGTCCTCTCTTGATGACGCATCTAGTGAAAGTTTATGCCATTTCCATCAAACAAGTCGTATCCGTTAGACTAAGATTTTTAGGATAGCAAGGTTAATGTTCCCATGTTGTATGGTTGTTTAATGGCAGCTAACAACTGGACTTTCGTGTCTTGTGCAAAATTTTATATGACCTTCCTCTCCTTTTAACTTATTTTTAATTTATTTCTCTGGATGTCTCATCCAGGACCTTTGCCTTTAAACAGCTGACGGTACCCAGCAGTTCTTACATAGGCAACCAATGGATCGAGAATGATAGATTACTGGTTTTAGATCTGAAGCAGCAAAGCGCATATTTGTGGTTAAAAGGCTTGAAGTGGGCAATAATATGATAGGCAAAGCTATTAGGATGCAGAAGTGAAACAGATCTGGATTGAAGGCCAGTTTTTTTGTACAATGATATGTTAATTACATAACCCAACATGTTAAAATTCTGGGTTTTGGTCTTTTCAGGATAGGCATTATTGTAGGATGAGAATTACTATAGCGGGCCAATAATTTCTTTTTAAATAGTGGGCATTATTAACCTAGGAAAGGGCTGATGCTTGTGTAATAGTGATTAGTGTGCCGTCGTGTAAATTATTCATCTTGTCTCCATTTCGGTTTAAACCGAGGCATCTGTATCGAGGGTTTACTGCAAACTTGAGGAAGATAGAAAACCATTTTGGTTAGCCAAACGTTCGCCCTGTTCACTTCAACAAGAGAGACACTGCAAAAGCCATCAGTTACAATTTTCATTTTCTGCACAAAATAAAACTAGACTAGACAACCTTAACTATCTCTCGACTTCTAGTGATGTTTTTGTTTTCAATTTTAGAAGGGGTTTCAAGTTTGAATCTCTGATTGATTGAATGAACGGTTGAAACTCAAGCATCAAATGCACAGCAGAGAGAATGGTCCTATGGAAGTCTTTCTCTTCTTCTCTTTTTATCTGAACCAGCAATTTGGAATAACGTTCAATTTGGAAATGTTTGACACCATGTTTGATGGGCCATAGAGGGTAAACCTTCACGAACAGCTCTGCCTTAAGCAAATAAAATTGAAGCATCCAATATGAACATTCCAAGAATCACAAAAAGAAAAACGAAGGGAAGTTAGGGCAAACTGAACCATCAAAGTTAAAAGTTAAGCTTAAAAATAGGGAACTACTGTTGACACTTTAAAAGTCACGAGGCAGTCCTCTATGTGCAATTTCTTTCTTTTCTCCCTTGTGTTTTTATAATGTAGAAGTGGATTATGACTTTTTCGAAGTTTGAATAACTACTCCATGCCAACGGGGGTTTAGGTTAGTGGAAAATGGTCTTGACTTGCAGACTAGAGATCTCATGTTCGAATTCCCACGGCATCATAGTTGTGTGTGTGTGTGTGTGTGTGAGAAATCTCCCTCTCTTGTAGTTTAGACTATTGCTTATACTTATAAAATAAAATAAAAAATAAAAAAAACTCCGTAAAGATATATTTCTCTTCATTAGCTTACTCTTGATGCGCTTCATTTCTAAGGAACTTGTTTACTAGGAATAAGGAAACACGTCTTTATAATAGTAAAGTTTGTTGGCCACAAAATGGTTGTGAGCGCTATCTTGACTTGTTTTCATGTCATGTCAAATATAATACCACAGCAAGTCCACACCACAACTACCTAAGCACGCACTTGTGATCTAACTTTCTATTCTGGTCAGCAATGTCAAATTGCAGGTACTTAATTAATTCATGCATTCAAAACCAGACCTATGACATTCTTGATTTTAGAACAAAACAGTCCAGCAAGACCAGAAGCTATTATGTAAGATGTCAAAATAGTTTTGATCAGACTTTAGATGGAGAGAATGGTGGCAATAGGAAGCTTAAAATCCTCATTGCAGGTGGGGGTATTGGGGGGCTAGTTTTGGCACTAGCAGCGAAACATAAAGGATTTGAAGTACAGGTCTTTGAGAAGGACTTGAGTGCAGTGAGAGGGGAGGGACAACACCGTGGACCGATTCAACTTGTGAGTAGTGCTTTGGCGGTCCTGGAAGCCATTGACGAGAATGTTGCAAAACAAATCAAGGAAGCAGGTTGTGTTACTGGCAATAGGACCACTGGCTATGCAGACGGTCTTTCAGGTGAATGGTAAGCTTGACGCTATTGTTGAGTAACTTTGATTCATTATAGTGAATTGTACTTCTTTCTGAATTTTTTATGTTATATATGGATCACTATACTAACTTTTCGGTTTAGTTATTTTGATTTGAATTTCAGAGGATTTCATAGTTCTTGTGGTCAGAAGATGTTCCTATAACTCAAGTGCCAAATATCATAAGCAAAGATATCCACAATAGCTAGCTATTTTATTCTTCTAATCGCAAAAGCAAATGGATATTAGTCATTACCTTTTCCTGAGTTAGAGTTTTAACTCTGATTTTCGAGAAAAGAAAGAATTACGCTTTCAAGTTAGTATTTGATCCTTTTTTTTCATTTTGTCTTCAGGATTACCAAGTTTGATCTTTCATCTCCAGCTGTAAGTAGGGGGCTTCCTCTCACTCTAGTAATATGCAGGATGGCACTGCAAGATATCTTACTCAATGCTGTTGGGTTGGACATTGTGAGAAACAAATCTAAAGTGGTGGACTTCCTTGAAGACCCTAGCAAGGTTGAATTAATTTTTGACTAATCTACTTTCTAATTCTTCACAGTTCTGTACAAATTTCTAACTTCTTTCTGTGGATTACTAGGTCACTGTGATCCTTGAAGATGGCCAGCAATATGATGGTGATGTTTTAGTAGGAGCTGATGGAATATGGTCAAAGGTAAGTTATCTCCTTTTTGAACTATTTCCAATGTATGTATGTATGCACTTATCAACTTCCTTACTTATTGTTTCTTCATCACTAGGTTCGCACAAAATTATTTGGGGAACGGGAAGCAAAATATTCAACTTACACATCCTACGGTGGAGTGACAAACTTTGTGCCACCATATATTGATAGTGTTGCGTAAGTAATAAAAATGGTTTAATTTCTTATGACAAACTGAATTTATGAATGGACCAAAGTGGAAGTTCAGCACAAAATAAACAAAGCACATGAATGTTTTAACTCAGTAATCTTGGTTTTGCTGGTATGAAGGTACCGGATCTTCTTGGGATTGAACCAGTGCTTTGTTGCAACAGATGTTGGGAATGGAAAGATACAATGGTTTGCCAACCATAAAGAGCAGCCTATGAGCAATGATCCTCCTGAAGGCACACTCCTCTCTGCCCCCTCCTTCCCTCTCCCTTCTCTATGTTGCTGACTAGTGATAACGTAAATATCATGCCTTTTGATGATGCAGGTAAAAAGAAGAGGCTCCTCGAGAAATTTGGTAATTGGTGTCCTGAAGTGGTTACACTAATTCAAAAAACACCAGAGTCCATGATTTTACGGAGAGATATCTATGATAGAGACATGATTTACACTTGGGGAGCCGGGCGTGTTACTCTGCTAGGTGATGCTGCTCATCCAATGCAGCCGAATCTTGGCCAAGGGGGTTGCATGGCAATTGAGGTATGTTATCGTTTAATACATTTATCTTTAGCATGCAGCATCATGCAACCTGCATGTCAGAAAAATGGAAACAAATTAAGGTATTTTTTGAGCTCCCATGTGCTCATTAGTCATTACCTGGGAGATTGTATGTGCAGGACTGTTACCAACTTATACATGAGCTTGTTCAAGCTTCCGAAAGTGACTCAGATGTTCAAATATCGGAAGAAATTGTCTTGGCACTAAGAAGGTAGATTTTAGAGTCAAACAATATGGTAGAATATTTTCAGATCTATTTCATTCTCCGAAAGAAAGTATTTATAATAAGGTTACAAACCCTAGTAGGGTTAGACTAGGAAAATAAGTGGTATCCTAATTACATAATATCTATACAAAAGGAAATAAATAAAATAATATCCTAATAGAATAGGGATATCTCGCTAACACTCCCCCTCAAGTTGGAGCAAAGACGTCACGCATGCCCAACTTGTCAAGCGAGTTGAGAAAGATACTTGTAGAAACAGCTTTCGTAAGAACATCAGCTAACTGATACTCAGAACGGATGAAGGGGAAGGACACAATCTTCGCATCCAACTTTTCTTTAATGAAATTTCGATCAACTTCCACATGCTTTGTACGGTCATGTTGTACAGGGTTATTAGCAATTGCAATCGCAGCCGTATTGTCACAATATAAATTCATGGGTTTCTTAGGCCCAAAACCAAGGTCTCTCAGGCCCAAAACCAAGGTCTCTCAACAATCTCCTCAACCATAGTAACTCAGATACACCATGGGCCATTCCCCGATACTCGGCCTCGGCACTAGATCGAGACACCACTTTTTGTTTTTTACTCCTCCACGTAATAAGATTGCCACCAACAAACATAAAATACCCAGATGTCGAACGCCTATCTGTAGCTGAACCTGCCCAATCAGCATCTGTATACCCTTCCATATCTGTATGACCATACTTGGAAAAAATTAACCCCTTGCCAGGAGTTACTTTCAGATACCTTAAAATACGAGTCACAGCCCCCATATGATCTACACTAGGAGAGTGCATAAACTGACTCACCATACTTACAGCATATGCAATGTCCGGACGGGTATGGGCTAAATAAATCAACTTCCCCACAAGTCGTTGATAACGTTCCTTATCAGTCGGAACTTGATCGGGATATAACCCCAACTTATGATTCTGCTCACTAGGGGTATCAATCGGTTTACAATCCAACATTTCAGTTTCTGCAAGTAAGTCCAAAACATATTTCCTTTGGGACAAAAAAATACCATGCTTAGATCTAGCAACTTCAATTCCAAGAAAGTATTTTAAGTCACCTAATGATTTCATCTCAAACTCAGACGCAAGATATTTCTGAAGACTCTGTATTTCTACCCAATCATCTCCAGTTACAATCATATCATCAACATAAATTATTAAAGCTGTCAATTTACCTCTGCGACGTTTCAGAAACAAAGTATGATCCGAGTTACTTTGTACATACCCAGACTTCCTCATAGATGTAGCAAACCTCCCGAACCAAACTCTTGGAGACTGTTTTAATCCATACAAGGATTTCCGTAGCTTGCACACCATACCCTCCTTAGAGGTCACAAGGATACCCGGCGGAGGATACATGTATATTTCTTCCTCGAGGTCACCGTGGAGGAATGCATTTTTGACATCAAATTGTAACAGCGGCCAATCATCGTTAGCGGCTAAGGACAAGAGTACGCGCACCGTATTGAGCTTTGCTACTGGAGCAAAAGTCTCTGTGTAATCCACTCCATAGGTTTGAGTATACCCTTTTGCTACCAATCTTGCCTTGTAACGGTCAATAGAACCATCAGCCTTGTGCTTCAAAGTAAATACCCATCTGCACCCAACTGCCTTCTTCCCTTTTGGTAAAGGAACTAACTCCCAAGTGGCATTCTTGTTCAAGGCTTCCATTTCAATATGCATTGCATCTACCCAATTTTGATCAGATAGAGCATCCTACAACTTAGTTGGCACACATACACTAGATAATTGACACAAATATGATGCATATGACTTAGATAAACGATGAGTTGACATATAATGGTTAATGGGATATTTGGACTTGGCATGTATATCATGAGAATATTGTACTTTAGGTTTTCCACGGGTAGTGCGTGGAGGCAAAGAATAAGTAGACACATCACTAGAACATACCTCAGTATTACGAGTTGATTACGGCAATGGTAGGGCAGAGGGGGGTCTTGTATCAATTTCATCTGTACGAGAGTCGCTAATATCACTGTCATGTCCTTCTGAGGAAGAGCCGGAAAATTCCAAAATATGGTCTGGCAACCGGTCGTGACATTCCAAGCGACCGGTCGCTGGACTCGCATCATCGTCGTCGTCGCGTAAAGTTGCATCGTGACCGGTCGCTTCCTCTATGCGACCGGTCGTTTCCGGGCAGATTGCATCGCGACCAGTCGCTTCCTCTATGCTACCGGTCATTTCCAGGCAGATTGTATCACGACCAGTCGCGTCTTCCATGCGACCGGTCACTTCCTGTTCCTCCGAAATTCCTTCTTCATTTTCAAGATTTTCCACATTTTCCACTCCGAAACTCTTCAATTCATTCCCCATCTCCCCCTGAATTGAAGAGGAGGGGGAAACATAATAGGGTACTTCTTCATAAAATGTGACATCCAAAGTAACATGTACCTTCTGAGTAGGCGGGTGATAGCACTTATAACCCTTTTGAGTAGTAAAATAGCCAATAAAGACGCATCGGAGAGCATAAGGATCAAGTTTACTCCGTTGATGAGAGTAGACATGAACATACGCAACACACCCAAACACCTTCGGAGGTAACTTAGAGACCGAAACCGGAGGAGTATGAGCACACAACACATCAAGTGGAGTCTTGAAATCAAGAACCCGACTAGGAGTACGGTTAATTAAGTAGGCTACGGCCAAGACACCATGTCCTCAAAGATGATGAGGAACAGACATATCCAACATCAGAGAGCGAGCAACTTCAAGTAACTGACGATTCTTCCTTTCAGACACGTCATTCTGTTGAGATGTGAATGGAGTGGTAGTTTGGTGAATGATACCTTGATCACGAAAGAACTGGGTCAAGGTACGATTCACATATTCACCTCCATTATCAGTCCGAAATACTTTCACATGAGCATGAAACTGAGTAGAGACCATGGCACAGAAGTCAGGGAGAATAGAGGCAACATCTTGTTTATTCTTCATCAAATACACCCATGTTAAGCGAGTGCAATCATCAATAAACGTAACAAACCAACGGAAACCATTAGAAGTCACACGAGCAGGACCCCAAACATCAGAATGTACTAACTCAAAAGGCAAAGCAGCTTTATTATTACTTAAGGGAAAAACAGTACGGTGGCTCTTGGCCAGTACACAAGTCTCACATTTGAAGCTAGACTCATCACAAGAGCGAAATAAAGATGGAAACAGACGCTTAAGGTAGCCAAATGACGGGTGTCCCAAGCGACAATGCCATAACCAAATTTGCTGTTTGTCTTTGACACTGCAACGTTGAACAGTATTAACGACACGATCACGAACTGGTGTAGAAAGTAATGTCAAATAATACAACCCCCCCTATCCGTTTACCATGCCCAATCACCTCATGAGTCTTGAGATCCTGAAAAGAGCAATGGGTAGGATAGAAAGTAGCAGAAGCATTAAGTGTATCAAGTAAGCGACCAACAGATAACAAGTTACAATGGATATTGGGAACTAATAACGCACGAGACAAGGACAGAGTTGGGGTGAGAGAAATGGTGCCCTCGCCAGTAATTGGAGAGGGTAAACCATTAGCACTAGTTATGTATGGGTCACGGGTGTTACTAGACAACTCATCAAAAAATTTAGCATCATAAGTCATATGATCAGAAGCACCAGTGTCAATTATCCACGTATTGGAGTCAGTACCTGGAATAGAGTCAGAAACACGCAAATTTGCAGAAGCAGCAGCAACACCAACAATGGAATTATCACCCATGATTGTAGCAGAAACTCAACAAATCACGCAGAGTATACAACAGAACACAACACAGACACAAATATGGCAGATGCACGAAAACAACAGAGGCACAAACACAGTAGAAGCAGATGCACGAACACAGTAGAGGCACGAACACGACAGAGCACACAGCGGAACACGGCAAAGGCACAAACACAAGAACCCTAAAAGAAATTAGGGCACACAGTAGAACACGGGTGGGCACAACACACACAGGTCACCAGAAAGTCGGCTCTGATACCAAGTCAAACAATATGGTAGAATATTTTCAGATCTATTTCATTCTCCGAAAGGAGGTATTTATAATAAGGTTACAAACCCTAGTAGGGTTAGACTAGGAAAATAAGTGGTATCCTAATTACATAATATCTATACAAAAAGAAATAAATAAAATAATATCCTAATAGAATAGGGATATCTCGCTAACATTTAGGAAACCCTATCTCTTGCAAACCAATCTCACATGTTCGCACCACTTTGCAAAATCCAAGGGAGGTGTCGTATAGTAGTGTAGCTCGGAAGTCCGAGTGTCGTATCCACAGAGAGTAGTGTAAAGAAAATAACAGAGATGAAAAAGAACAAGTGTGATTGAGAGGTTGATTTATGCAAGATTTGATTTAGAGAAAATTCAATTGATTAAAACACTAAGGCATTGGGTTTCCACTTTTAACATAAGCATGCAACTCTTAATAATTTGATCCACAAAATATTTTCCTTTGTAGTTGTTCACAATAATTAAAGCCCTTTTTAATTTCCTTTAGAAGTATTCTAAGCATAACTTGTACCATTGGCAACAAACTATCAAAAAATAATCTTCATCAAAATTCTATTAATCTTTAGTAATTCTCTTCTCTTTTAAAAGCATGAAAGTTTTTACTACACAATGGGAAAAACATGATTGAACCCATGAAATAGATTATCAAACATTCATCAATTAATTAAAAAGAAAACTACAAATTCCATTTGAACAAAAACTACAAATTCACATTAAAGCTTAAGTTTGGATCAAACTAATAAAAATTACACACTTATATTAAAAGCTTTCCCCCTAGCCTTAGCTAGGGAGTTAGTTCCCCATAAAATAAAACTAAAACAGAAATTTAGAACTAGAAGAATTGGAGGAAGGAGAGAGAGCTCAAGAGAAGATTGTGAGCTTGGTGTGATTTTACAATGCCATAGCTCCTTCTATTTATAGGAGAATGAGAGTAGACAATTCCAACTTCATTTGAATAAATAACTTCTCCACCTTGCCACCAAGCCAATCACCATTTTTGCTTCCCTTGTTTATTTTCCTCTAGTGCCGGCAGCACCCTCCAAATCATCATCCTCATTTGTTTGGCTGCCACACTTCAATGCTTTTGTTTTATTTATATCAATGCCATCACCACTTCTTCCTTTGATAAATCTTCTTTGGCAAGTGCTGATCTTCTTGCTGCCATTTACCTATTAGCTTTCATTTGTTTATTTGTTCTTTCAACAAATGAGTTGCGTATGCCATGACACCATATGCTAGGTAAAACACAAACTTTCTTTCCATCTACAGCAGCCACCCTTCATTTCCTTTGGCTGGTGCAGCACTTCACTCTTCTTTTCAATATCCTCTTAGTAATTGCTGCACTTATTTATTAACTTGCTGCAAATCTAACCAAGAGCCTACAAAGAAAAAGTAGTAATTTTAATTTCCAATACTTTTATTAGCATAATGCCCAAATTTATAAAAACCAAACTTTAGCCTAAATAGCTCAAAATCAAATAAATTACAGTACTAACAAATATATATTTAGGGATAAAACTTGTAATAATTATGTGCTCATCATCACACTCCTAGTTTTAGGTTTAAATCTTGAAATAGACTGAATTTACAAACTTTTGTTTAATCAAAAGATCTTCAATCTTGCGTATTAAATTTGGCTTCATCACGATGATAATCAGATATGCAAACAAAAGATTGTGGCGTGTTGGCATAGTGTATGGAGCTAGCCGAATGGCTTCAAAAATGCTTGCCAGTTACAAACCTTATATAGAGTTTAAAACTGGTCCTCTGGCTGTAAGTTTTCTCCACCCAGTTTCCTGCTTCAACTTCCTCAAAGCGTTTCCTAATTTTCATTTAAAAGAAAGAAAAAAAGAATAAATGTAGCTCATTTCATTTTGTTCTTGTGGTTGCAGCATCTCCTAACTCAGCAGATAACGCACCCTGCAATTCCTGTATTTCGTGCATTTCTGCAAATTTGTTTGCCAAAATTTATGGCTTGGATCACAGCAGGGCATGGGTAAAGGAATAAGAAAAAATAAAAATCTATGTCAAATTCATTTGCATATATATCCCTATATCCTCTCAACGTAACCATCTTAATATCTTCGACTGGGACACTTGAAAAACTTGACATGTCTGAAACAGATAACAAACATACATATATCATTCATGTTGCTCTTCTTGCTGCAGGTTATGCCTCAAAAGAGAGAGACACCAATGCAAACTGCAGGGCAGAAAACAGCCTTAGATGACTTCAATGTTTTGTTTCATTCCTAGTTATGAGAAATGCATCAACTACTGGTCGAAAAAATGTTAAATGTTTTAAAGGAAGCAGGGTTTAATTAAAAACATCTGTCATTGTCACTGAGCATTATAAAAAAAACATACAAATTATTGAAGAATATGAGTCCCACATCGGAAACTTGACTAAATAAAATACAAAATATAATTAACGGTTCTACTACTAATAATACCAAGGCCTTTTGTGATAAAATCTCACACCACTGAGCTTTGTAGGTGGTTAAGTTGGGGACAATATCGGTGTTGTTAGTAGTGGGTTTGTCCCGTCTCTCTAAATTTAAAATGGTATTAGAATCCAGTTAATTGACTGGGCTTGAATTGGGCATTTACCTTTACCCAACATGTGAACACCATCTTGAGGGGGTGTGTTGAAGAATATGAGTCCCACATCGGAAACTTGACTAAATAAAATGCAAAATATAATGAATGTGACGTTTGCAATATGCATATTTTATAAATCAATTTTTGCTAATATTTGTCTGGCAATATAAGATGTATGTACTGTGACTGATACTATGAACCATATGGTTAGTTACGCTACGTGTCCATTTCCAATTGCCTGGGAAATCCTTTCCATTTTCAGTGTACAAAGGCTGTAGTTCCAACCAAAAAACAAGGGGCTGTTTGATCAAAGGTTAATTAACATTGAAGAGGAAGCTTAAAATTCTGATTGCAGGTGGGGGTATTAGGGGCCTTGTTATGGCATTGGCAGCAAAGCATAGAGGATTTGATGTAGAAGGACCTGAGTGCAGAGTGAGAGGGGAGGGGCAACACTGATGCCCAATCCAACTTTCCAGTAGTGCTTTGGCGGTGATGGAAGCCATTGATGAGAATGTTGCAAAACAGATCATGGAAGCTGGCTTTGGCGGTCAACAACATAAAACCCCTCCCCCCACCAAAGAAAGTTTCTGTCAAAAATCGTAATCGTAATTTAGTTGTACAAGTCTAGGGAACTTCAAGATCTTATTTGTTTCAATGGAAGTGCCTCCAACATCATAGCTAAGGTGACGTCAGCTAAAGGCTAGGTGACGTCAGCTGGGCCCATCTAATCATTTAGTTTGGGCTGGCCAAAGGGCCACATGTGGCCTAGTTTTTAGGAATTGACCTAATGGGTAGCCCTCCCTTGTAGTCCTTTGTGTAGCCCACTCTTACAGATGAGTTTTGAGAATTTTGGGCTATATTTGAGGATATAACCCTTAATTGGATGGGAGCATTTTTGCTCACCACTTTAATCCAAAGTGTACCATCACCATCCTTATTAATATTTGACACGTGTCTATTGACATAACCATAGTTGCATAAATACAAAGTAAAGAGTTAAATATGATTATGTCAAAGGACACGTGTTAAGTGTTGAGAAGAGTGATGAGAGTACACCTTGGATTAAAGTGGTGAGCAAAAATATACCCTTATTTGGACATGACGTTAGAAACCACATTCCTTAACCATTAGCGTAAGGAAGGGGTTGCTTTGTATTTTTGCAAAATATTTTGGCAAAAACCAAAGACAGCAAGCATTGATTTTTTAACATATCCTTCGGTACACAAAAATAAATAAATAAATAAGGGTTCTGTCCTCCTGTCTTAAGCACATGGCAATTGACTTTCCTTCTCGTTTGATTTGAACAAGCTCCTTTCCTCAGTTATTTACACAACTTTCTAGGCTGGACTGCATCTAAAAAAAAACAATATACATACATATTTATGGGATTTCATGAATCATCATGACAGTATTGTTTTTTATCTTTCATACTATATGATTAGTTGCCTGCTACATATATGAATTCTTAAGCAATTGTGTTCTATTTCTGGTCAACCATGCTGGCCTCTTTCCAGTCCCTTAATTCATGCATCCAAAACCAGAGCTATGGCATTTTTGGTTTTAGAGCAAAAAAATACAGTAAGATCAGGAGCTATTGTGTGAGATGTAAAAGTAGTCTTGATCCAACTTTAGATGAAGAGAAGGGTGGTAAAAGGAAGCTTAAAATTCTAATTGCAGGTGGGGGTATTGGGGGGCTAGTTTTAGCATTGGCAGCCAAACACAGAGGATTTGAAGTAGAGGTGTTTGAGAAAGACCGGAGTTTAGTGAGAGGGGAGGGACAACACCGTGGACCGATTCAGCTTATGAGTAGCGCTCTGGCCGTGCTGGAAACCATTGATGAGAATGTTGCAAAACAAATCATGGAAGCAGGTTGTGTTACTGGCAATAGGACCAATGGCTTTGTAGATGGAGTTTCAGGTGAATGGTAAGCCTGCTGTTATTTTTAAGTAACTTTTTCACTTTGGTTCCACTTGTTAGATAAGCACTCAACCCAAAAGGCTTAAGCTTTTATATCAAACCAACACCCTCCTTCCTGACGTGCATATAAGGATTAACTTTTTGATACCATATTAGACAATCACCAGACCTCGAAGGCTTATTCGATTAGGAATGGGCCAACCATGTAAGACTGCTGCTATATATACTATACATGGACAGAAATTGGATGCTGTATAAAAGGATCTATTTGTTGACTTCTCCATTTAGTTAGTTTAATTTGAGAAAATTTTCAAGTGATTTCTTATATTAGGAAGTAACAATAGTATTTTAGTTACAATTGTTAATCCTACTAATGATAGGAAATGGTCAACTATCAGTTACGTTGTTATTAGGCCATAACTCCATATTTATGTTTATGATAATGGCTTGATGTAACTGTAGATTATTCTCTACAGACTTGTATATAAATATTGTATAATGATCATATGAATAATATAAGGGAAAATCAGTTTCTATATGGTATCAGTTTCTACATGGTATCAGAGCTACTGGCTAACGCCGATTAGCGATCCTCCAGTTGCCAACATTAAGAGTCGTTGACGCTCCTCACCCGTAAGGGTGTTTGTTTCTGTAGTCTTTTTTTACTCTCCTCTTCTTAAAGATGAATATTGTTGTTTTTTTTCCTCTCCTCCACAGCTCAGTGTCATCCATGTCCATCTCTTGACATGATGGCCAGATCTTTGTTTTCCCTCAAAGACCACACCTCTCTATGGTTGTTTCCCTCTTTCTCTTGAAATCTCTCTCCACTTCTTTGTCTCCGTCGTGCCGTCTCTCTCGCCGAGCCGTCTCTCTTCCCTCTGCGAGCCTCGTCAATGCTCGCCAAGCCTTATCCTAGTCCGCGATCGTGGTTTCTATCTCCCATGTTTTTTTTTATGGTTTCTCTATCGTGGTTTCCATATTTTTCCTCTTGTTTGTTGATGTTGCTCGTCATCGTTCACCTAGTCGTCTCTCTTTCCTTCGTCGTGCTACACTGTCGTTATTCCCTTTGCATAGCCCTTGTTTCTTTCTATATGTTGCCGACTTGGTATCGGCAACTCAAGCCTTATCACTGTGTTGCCGACTCGGTATCTCTGTGTTGCCGCTTTGGTATCGGCCTCTCATGCTCTATCTCTACTCAACCGGTGTTCTCCTCCCCTCTAAAGCCCAATCTCTTTCTTTGCTTTTACTGCTTGTCTATGTCTTCTTCACTGCTCTTTTGCGCTACCTTTCTTCTTCTCTATTACTGGTATTGTCTTCTTTTCTTTATAATTCTTATATATTACTGGGGTATTCTCTTCTCTTCTTTTCAATTGTGTTTTCCCTCTACCCGTCATGGGTTGTCTTTGGCATCTTAAGTTTCCTTTCCTTTTAATGGGTTGTCTCTCGCATCTTGAGTTTCCTTCCTTCCATGAGCCCATGCGCTTCTTCGCATCTTGTGTTCTCTCTCCTTTTCTTGACTACTTTCTTCTTTTGATGGGTGTTCACTTTTCTCCTCTTTTTCTCTCCTTTTTCCATCTTTATTTTGAAAGGATTTTCTCTCTATGTGTTTTGCCCACACTCTCTTTTCATTTCTCTGTCTCACTTGGTTTCCTTCTTTATTTCTTATTATTGTTTTTGGGTCAATAATCCCTCTTTATTTTAATCTCTATGGGCCTCTATGCTCTTCTGATGATCTTTTCTTTAGTACTTCTCTGTTCCCACGTGGTTTTCTTCCCCATACCATATTTTATTGTTTCTATGGTGCTTTGAAATTCAAACTTGCCCATGCTCTCTTTTTCTTTTCTTTGTGTCCCAAGTTGGTTTCACCTCATATCCTTTACTGCTGTTGTGCACCCTCTCTTAACCCCATTATTCCCTTCAAATATTCCTTTTGCTCTCTCTACACGCATCCCTTTTTGCTTACCATGTGATGAATTTTCTTTTGTTTCCAATTCCTCTCTTCCTATGGGTGTAACCTTTTTTTTTGGGCGACTTTTATTTTTCTACATGGCTACTTCTTTTCTCGCTTACCGCATGCTCTTTATCCTACATAGAGGGTGATTCCTAGGTAGAGTTATGTTTCTCAGGTGCCTAAAGTTGTTTCCTAGGTCCATTTGACTTGTATGTCAACTCGTCATTTTATTCATTCCTTCCATGAGCCCATGCGCTCCTTCACTTCCTGCCTTTCAATGGGCGTTATATTTACTTTGTTTCTCTTATGCCGCTGTTGCAACTCTGGAGATTGGAGTTCTTCTTTTTGGTTCCCCTTACTGGACTACTACAATCAACTGTTGCCGCCATCTCCATTACTATGTAGTTTCTTCATTCAAATCTTGCTATGCTGTGTGCGCTCGATTTGCGGGGGAGTATTAGGAAGTTACAATAGTATTTCAGTTACAATTGTTAATCCTACTAATGATAGGAAATGGTCAGTTGTCAGTTAAGTTGTTATTAGGCCATAACTCTTTATGTTTATGATAATGGCTTGATGTAACTGTAGATTATTCTCTACAGACTTGTATATAAATATTGTATAATGATCATATGAATAATATAAGGGAAAATCAGTTTCTATATGGTATCAGTTTCTACAGTTTTTGTGTCCAGTGCTCAATAGTAGTTTCTCTAAATCAAGTGCTCAATTGTATCCTTTTTTTAGTTTATGCTTTTTGGTTCAGGTTTACCAAGTTTGATCTTTCGTCTCCGGCTGTAAGTAGGGGACTTCCTATCACTCTTGTGATATGCCGGATGGAGCTACAAGATATCTTAGTCAATGCAGTCGGATTGGACATTGTGAGAAACAATTCTGAAGTGGTGGACTTCATTGAAGAGCCTAGCAAGGTTCAATTAATTTTTTACTAATATTCTAGTTTCTAAAACTGTTCAGAAACCAGTACAAATTTCTCAGCTTCTTTCCGTGTATTATTAATTAGGTCACAGTGATCCTTGAAGATGGACAGCAATATCATGGTGATGTTTTAGTAGGAGCTGATGGAATATGGTCAAAAGTAAATTCTCTGTTAATCTTTGAGCCATCTCCAATGTATGCCCTTTCAACTTCATAATTATTTTGTCTCTTTTTTACCAGGTGCGAACGAAATTATTTGGCAGACGGGAAGCAAAGTACTCAAATTACACCTGCTACAGTGGAATAACAAAATTAGTTCCGCCATACATTGATAGTGTCGGGTATATTATATGTTATATGGTTCATATTGACAAGCTGAATTAAAAAAAATGGACAAATAAAAGTGTAAAAACTCAAAAATAAAGTTAGTAGATGGATGGTTTTGATTCAATATCTGCGCGTTCTTGATTCGTAGGTATCGGGTCTTCTTGGGATTGAACCAGTACTTTGCTGCATTAGATATTGGGAATGGGAATATGCAATGGTTTGCCTTCCATAAGCAGCCGCCTATGGGCACTGATCCTCCTGGAGGCACACACTCTCTTTCTCTGTTGTGAACTTGTCATAAATTAATGCATTTGATTATTAGATTTGAACATAGCTCTTCCAGTTATCTAAATCTTAGGCTTTTAGATCCTGCAGGTAAAAAGATACTCCTGGAGGAGAAATTTGGAAAGTGGTGTGATGAAGTGGTTGCTCTAATTCAGGAAACACCAGAGTCCCTGATTTTACAGAGAGAAATCTACGACAGAGACATGATCTACTCATGGGGAATCGGGCGTGTTGCTCTGCTAGGCGATGCTGCTCATCCATTGCAGCCAAATCTTGGCCAAGGCGGTTGCATGGCAATTGAGGTATCTGGTCTTTTTAGTACATTTTATCGTTTCCATATTCGAAAAACGGAAGGAGTTGTCTCTCATGAGCTCCCATGTTGGCTCATTTATGTGCAGGACTGTTACCAGCTTATACATGAGCTTGATCGAGTTCCCAAAACCGGCTTAGATGCTCAAATTTCAGATGCAATTTGCTTGGCACTAAGACAGTAAGTTGTAGTTGTAGGTTTAAATCTTGAGGCATTGTAAAAATTACTTTACAAACTTTTGTGTGATGGTTGGTTAGATATGCGAAGAAAATAATAAGGCGTGTTGGTATAGTGCATGCAGCCACCCGAATGGCATCAAAAATGCTTGCTATGTATCAACCTTGCATACAGTTTAAAACTGGTCCTCTGGCTGTGAGTTTTCTCCACCCCGTTTCCGTCGTCAAACTGGTCTTAGTTTTCTATTTAAAATAAAGAAATTAATTAATTAAATGTAGTCATATTTCTATTTGTTCTTGTGGTTGCAGCATCTCTCAGCTCTGCATATAACGTACCTTACATTTCGAATGGGTCAGGCATTTCTGCAGTATCTTTTGCCAGAATTTATGACTTGGATGATAGCAGGGCACGGGTAAAGGAATATACAGAAAATATTTCAGTTCATTTTCACATTTTCTCATTGTCCACTTTTATCAGCCATCGCTCATGTTCTTCTTCTTGCAGGTTAAGTCTCAAATCTCAAAGAGAGAAAGAGAGGGAAGCAAAACAAACTTAGATGACTTCTCCGTTAGAATTGAAGTTGATAAGTTGATAACCTTACAACTCAAATCAACTTCTCTGTTACATATAATATTATCGGGGTTTCCGGCATGAAAAACGGACGATAGAAACAGTGATTGCTTTGTACTACTTAAATCCTTCCTTATTATAGTATACATATGAAATATATCCACAGAAAGAAAAAAAGGGGGAATTACAATTACAATCTGCCTAATTCCTGTCTAATTTCTAAACCATGCATTGCTGCCAATTAATATAATTTACCTTCTAGACCGTACCCTAGGCCATCTAGAAACCTCATGCTTTCCCCCATTTTCCCTCGGCCACTTTGATGAAGCTACCACATTGGCTGTATCGGCAGCCGCGTGAGTCAAAGTCAATGTCCCTATTAGGAATAGAATTTGTATTTTATTGTAATTACCTAATTTGAGTAGAATTAAGCGATTTTATATATATTTCCTATTTGTATCCACTCTATATATATATATATATATATATATATATCCCTCCTTGAGAGAAGAATAAGGTACATATCAGTTTATCACTATAATTACTTTTGAGTTCGTATCAGAGCAGGTTCTGATCTGTCTCTACAACATTCAAACCCTAATCCTAAAAATACATATTTTCGATGCACCTAGCCTATACACCTAAGCATGAGCCGTCTCATCTCCCTTAGTGTCGTCGCTGCCACACCTTGCAACCGTTGCGCTTTACCGCTGCCGTCGTAGCCACATTTCTTGCTGCTACCACCTAGTCTCCATCACCATGCCAGATATTAAGGACTTTATCCTTTCACCTGCTTCATGTTCTACTTCATCTACTGCTACTCCTACCTCTATTTTGATGGTTCACACTGAATCGTCCACCAATCTACCTATGAAATTCAAATTGAATGGATCCAAGATATGGGCTTCGGTGATCGAACTCCATGCTACTACACAAGACAAATTGGGTTACCTAACTAGCGACACTGATGCTTGGATTCCTAAGACCCACAATTTGAGAAGTGTAAAATTGCACATGCTACTTTGAAAAGTTGGATGATGCGAACTATGGAACCCAGTTTGTTGAATATGTTTCATACTCTACCTACTGCCAATGATATTTGGGATGCTATTAATCAGATGTTTTATGATGGCTCTGACATATCCCAACTCTATGAAATGTCATGCCAGGCTACCCATCTCAAGCAAGGGGGTTGTCCTGTCTCTACCTATTTTGTCGAATTTAAGGCAATCTGGCTTGAATTGGACAAGAAAAGTCCTTCTCAGATGAAGTGTGTTGATGATATGAAGATTTTCCAGCCTATTGTTATGGCAGATTGTGTGTATCTTTTTTGGGATGGCCTTGATGATACTTATGATAAGGTTCGCATTGATATTCTATGAAATGATAAGGTTCGCATTGATATTCTATGAAATGATAAAGTTCCAAGTATCGAGAATGTGTTTTTTATGGTTCGTTGAGAGGCTTAATGTCACATTACTATGCATGGATCCGGTAGTAAGACTGGAGAACCTGATGTTGTGTTTACTTCCAAAAACAATGCTCTGGTTTCTCAACCTTCAGGATCTGGCTCTTCTGTTGTTTCGCCTCATCGCCTGACTTCTGTAGAAAAAGACAAACTGAAATGTGATCACTGTGGTGATAAAAGCCATACTATAAACACCTGCTGGGCATTGCATGGGATCCCTGATTGGAAAAAGGAACGGAGACGCTTGAAAAGAGAACAACTGGGTAGCAAAGCTCATGTGGTTGACACCACCACCCATATAGCCGTTGCCACCACTAGGCATGGCGACCTAGCTGCCGCTCCTGCTCTGGCCATGACCACAACCTCGGGCACCTCACAATCTTTTGCACCTCCTCCGTCTCCAGGAAACTCCTCTCCCCTCCCCCCCGCCCTCCAGGCATTATTAGTCATCCTTCAAGTAAATAATTTCATAAATAAAGACAGAAAGCATTGACTTTTTAACATATTTTTTTGTACACCGCAAAAAAATAAAAAGGGCTTGTCTAATATAGGTCCCTACAATTTCTATTTCCTAGATATATACCCATCATCCTATAAATCTATGTGTAAAACCCAATTTCAAACTTAAATAACCAGTATGACATATAAGAAGTCATAGTATTCCTATGTTTTTACATCCTTGACATTAGACTTCATATTTAATTTATAATTTATTCCAAGAATTTCATTAACTGCCATAATTGTAATTAAAACTCCCTATTAATAGCATATCAATCACCCCATTTCTTTTGGTTGCTATACCCTCTAACATATCACCCCCTAAAATTAAAAAACAAAAAAATATATGTGTAAATTACATATCCAATAATGTACATATGAAAAATATAAATATAAATATATACATATAAAAATATAGGTATATTATTTACCAAAAAAAAAAGGTCAGTTACTTTGTAATTGAAATTTCCGTACATTTTTCATAAATTAAAAATAGGTACACAATAATTTATAGAAAATAGGTGCGTCGTATAATTGAAATTTATGCACATTTTTTATAAATAAAAAATAGGTACCTTATTTAGAAGAAAAAAATAAGTTCATTATATTAGGTAAATTGTTTTACTTGGTATACAATATTAGAGAAAAAAAAAAATAGGTACATTATTTAGAGAAAAAAAATAGATACAAATTTAGAGAAAAAAATAGGTTCATTATACTAGGTACATTATTAGAGAAAAAAATAGGTACATTATTTAGAGAAAAAATAGGTTCATTTTAAAAAAATGTTTTTCACAAAACAAATAATAATTAGATTATCAAATTATTTTTCAACATAATTAAAATGTACACTATTATTCATAAAAGTATAATAAAATAGATCACTAGTCGTATAATTCATAAAAGGAAAACAACGTTAATTCCTAAATTTAATATTGAATGTCAATTACTAATACGTTAAATAGATCACTAGTCGTAATTCATAAAAGGAAAAGAACATTAATTCAAAAATAGATTACTAATACGTTAGTGTTGAATTTAATATTGAGTAATGCTATTTGGACACACAACATTGACACAATTAGTTGACACCCGCTGATGTGTTAATATATCATTCGTTGAACAGAAAACGAGGAGAAAAGAAGAGCAAATGATACATTGACACATCAGCGGGTGTCACTAAGTGTGTCAATGTTGTGTGTCCAAATAGCATTACTCTTTAATATTTAATTTCAAATAAGTTTCTAAATTAATTCCTACATCCATTACAACCATTTGGTAATCTTTCCAAATTCAACGTGTGTCATTAGTTACACCCCTCATAACACATTAAGTCATAAATAGGGATAGTTTTGGAATCCGAAAAATACAATAAATCAGATTTTAAGTTATATTAGGTAACTTGCTTAGTTGGATCCTAGTCATCGGGTATTATTTGAAAAAATTGGATATTTTAAATAGAAAACTAAAAGAAAGGGTTGTAGGTGATTTAAAGTGAATTTTATGGGTTTAAGCTCAATTTACTAAAATAAGAATAAATAAGGCACATGGTAATTGACTTTCTTTCTTGTTTGATTTGAAGAAGCTCCATTCCCCAGTTATGTACACCACTTTCTGACGTGCAGATGAGGATTAACAGCAGCCTCACCTTTGATACCATATTACACAATCACCAGACCTCAAAAGCTTATTCGATTAGGAATGGGCCAACCATGTAAGCCTGCGGCTATACTATACATGGACAGCAGTTGGATGCTGTATAAAAGGATCTATTTGCTTACTTCCCCATTTAGTTAGTTTAATTTGAGAAAGTTTTCAAGTGATTTCTTAGTTGTTGTGCCCAGTGCTGAATGGATGTTTCTCTAAATCAAGTGCTCAATTGTATCCTTTTTTTATTTTATATCTTTTTGGTTCAGGTTTACCAAGTTTGATCTTTCGTCTCCGCCTGTAAGTAGAGGGCTTCCTATCACTCGAGTGATATGCAGGATGGAGCTTCAAGATATCTTAGTCAATGCAGTCGGATCGGACATTGTGAGAAACAATTCTAAAGTGGTCGACTTCATTGAAGAGCCTAGCAAGGTTCAATTAATTTTTTACTAATATTCTAGTTTCTAAAACTTTTCAGAAACCAGTACAAATTCCTCAACTTCTTTCCGTGGATTATTAATTAGGTCACGGTGATCCTTGAAGATGGACAGCAATATCATGGTGATGTTTTAGTAGGAGCTGATGGAATATGGTCAAAAGTAATTTCTCTCTTAGTCTTTGAGCCATCTCCGATGTGTGCCCTTTTCAATTTCATAATTATTTTGTTTTCTTTTTTAGCAGGTGCGATCGAAATTATTTGGCAGACAGGAAGCAAAATACTCAAATTACACCTGCTACAGTGGAATGACAAAATTTGTCCCGCCATACATTGATAGTGTTGGGTATATTATATGTTACATGGTTCATATTGTCAAGCTGAATTTAAAAAATGGACAAATGAAAGTGTAAAAACTCAAAAATAAAGTCAGTAGATGGATGGTTTTGATTCACTATCTATGTGTTCTTGATTCGTAGGTATCGGATCTTCTTGGGATTGAACCAGTACTTTGTTGCATTAAATGTTGGGAATGGGAATATGCAATGGTTTGCCTTCCATAAGCAGCCGCCTATGAGTTCTGATCCTCCTGAAGGCACACACTCTCTTTCTCTGTTGTGAACTTGTCATAAATTAATGCATTTGATTTTTAGATTTGAGCATAGCAGTTGTTGCACTTATCTAAATCTTAGGCCTTAAAATCCTGCAGGTAAAAAGAAGAAGCTCCTGGAGGAGATATTTGGAAAGTGGTGTGATGAAGTGGTTGCTCTAATTGAAGAAACACCAGAGTCCATGATTTTACAGAGGGATATCTACGATAGAGACATGATCTACGCATGGGGAATTGGGCGTGTTGCTCTGTTAGGCGATGCTGCTCATCCGTTGCAGCCAAATCTTGGCCAAGGGGGTTGCATGGCAATTGAGGTATCTGGTCTTTTTTAGTACATTTTATCGTTTGCATAATTAAAAAAAAGGGAGGAGTTGTCTCTCATGAGCTCCCATGTTGGTTCATTTATGTGCAGGACTGTTACCAGCTCATACATGAGCTTGATCAAGTTCCCAACACCAGCTCAGATGCGATTTGCTTGGCACTAAGACGGTAAGTTGTAGTTCTAGGTTTAAATCTTGAGGCATAGTAAAAATTACTTTACAAACTGTTGTGTGATGGTTGGTCAGATACGCAAAGAAAAGAATCAGGCGTGTTGGTATAGTGCATGCAGCCACCCGAATAGCATCAGAACTACTTGCTATGTATCAACCATGCATACAGTTTTGTTTGTACCATATCTGATCCTCCACTCATTCATTGACACGTGGATCGCTTAAACTCCCCAAATGCCCAAAGGCTCCGAACAATCGGCATCGGCTACCGATGATATTGTCTCAAAGCAGCAAAAGATCGCTACAGGCTCAACACAGCCTACAATCAGTATCCCTTACCGATTCTGCAGAATCAACCTCGAAGCACCCGCCCGAAATATCTAAGGACTCGTGTCAACCTCATAGGGCCCTCCCACGAGTCCCACATCGAAATTAAGTACTAAGAGCATACGAAATGCCCTCTATAAATAGGCCCCTCCACTACAATACAGGGATAAGACTTTTCAGCTTGACTTTTATACTTTTATATGGTCAATAGTAAGAGCTCTTAGAAACAAACTTACTTTGGCATCGGAGGGTCTTAGGTTGGTTCCACACCGGTTCCATAGACCTCACGAGTCTCAACTCTCTTTTATTCAGGATCTGCATCCAAGGACAAGAAGAATCTGCATCTATCATTCAACCGATCTTCTTCGGCAATCTTCGTCCTCACCCTCTCGATTGCTTCAACCTCTCTGATCGGTGCAGAAGGCCGTTTTAAGGACACTGAAACACAAACACCCAACGGTCACAAAAAAAAAAAAAAAAAAAAATCCCGAACGGCAGATTCTACCCTACCAACTGTCTGGAAAGACGTAGGAATCCTCCTCTCCACGATAACCCCCGGTGCCGATTCCCAATCATCGAAGACAATCACCCGACGCTTGCGCCAGGTCTTTGGAGAGCTCGGCACCCCAACCACAAAGTGTCCACGCTGCCCTGCCGATAGACAGTTGGACTGAACCCACCCCCCATTATCAGCACTCTTCGCCCTCGTCACACTATACAGTTGGGCAAACTGTTCGTAGCTCGGCTCCCCCTCACCAGCCAAGCTGAACGCCGTGATCGTCCCGAGCAACGTAATCCAAAAGTTTGGATTATACTGCCCTGGTGCATACCCGATCGCAGCCAAAATCTTCTGCACCGAATGTCTCAACGGTAGCCGAAGCCCATGCTTAAACACGTCGGTGAAGAAGACTACGCCATTGTCATTATCACTGAGCGACTCTAAGGGCCCCGGAATTCGCATCCCTACCGATTCCGGAATATTGAACTCCGCCTGAATCTTCGCCAGCTCAGCCTCAGTCAGTGTATAAGGCTCTAAGTCATCTACTCTGAACAAAGGTTCCGTGGGCTTCGCCATCGGAATCCGTTGCCTCCCCCTGACAACCCGCAACACCCCTTCCCCTGGGGCGGCAACGGACACGCCACCCCCATCGGCCTCACGACCCAAAGTCGAAGGCTCACCATCTTCAGGCACTCTCGTCGAAGTGCCCCCAGCCTCGGCACGCACCCTTGCCCCCTCCACTATCTCACAACTTGAAGAGCTCCCAGAATCGGTACTCTCACTCCCCTCGGACGAACTCCCCAAGGAGGATTCGTCCTCATAGGCCCTCGGACTACGCCTACCCTCGGATTCGGTATCTGACATCTACAAACACAAATGACGGGAAACTAAGTGCTATGCTAGAATCAAAATCCTATTCTACCTCCTAAACACTTATGTTCATTCATGCTCGTTCATACATTGTTCAAACAAAAAATCAACGAATTCAACACTTTGATTCGTAAAAATGCAACAACACGGCAACATACCTTGTTTGCACGGTGGTTCAAGATCGCCGGAAATCACCTCCGCCTAGTTCACGCTCGCCGGAAATCGCCTCTCACAAGCTCTGATCGCTCTCAAAAATTCCAAGTATTCGAACTCTCGTCCCTTCCTCACATTTATAAAGCCGATCTAGCATCGGGAAGCGAAGCGACGCATCGGGATACGAAACGATGCGACCCTTCACAGCCATGCCGACACGTGTCACGCATGCACAGGAGAACCCAAGCGTTGTCAGTTGAAACGTTTCCAATTCTCAGCGACACTTCAACTTCCCGAACGTTGCACCCCTAGCCACCTTCAAGCACAACTCCATTAGCGAACGGCAGGCGCACATTGATGAGTTTTCACTCACCTCTCGTGCCGAACGGCAGGCGCACATTGATGAGTTCTCACTCACCTCTCGTGCCGAACGGCAAGCGCACATTGATGAGTCCTCACTCACCTCTCGTGCCGAACGGCAGACGCACATTGATGAGTTTCCACTCACCTCTCGTGCCGAACGGCAGGTGTTCCTAAACCTTGCCCTACACTATCCTCTCAGGCCATTCGGTACCGAATGCCATCTCTTTTCCAAGCTCACCCGCTCAGGCACTTGGGGGACTACATGCCACCATCGGCAACAATGAGACCATCGAATCCGGATCAGAATGCCGAAGACAGATTCAAGTCCCCAACCGAGAAACTTCTCAATCGATAACTTGGGGGACTACTGTTTGTACCATATCTGATCCTCCACTCATCCATTGACACGTGGATCGCTTAAACTCCCCAAATGCCCAAAGGCTCCGAACAATTGGCATCGGCTACCGATGATATTGTCTCAAAGCAGCAAAAGATCGCCACAGGCCCAACACAGCCTACAATCGGTATCCCTTACCGATTCTGCAGAATCAACCTCGAAGCACCCGCCCGAAATATCTAAGGACTCGTGTCAACCTCATAGGGCCCTCCCACGAGTCCCACATCGAAATTAAGTACTAAGAGCATACGAAATGCCCTCTATAAATAGGCCCCTCCACTACAATACAGGAGTAAGACTTTTCAGCTTGACTTTTATACTTTTATATGGTCAACAGCAAAAGCTCTTAGAAACAAACTTACTTTGGCATCAGAGGGTCTTAGACTGGTTCCACACCGGTTCCATAGACCTCACGAGTCTCAACTCTCTTCTATTCAGGATCTGCATCCAAGGACAAGAAGAATCTACATCTATCATTCAATCGATCTGCTAGATCGTCCTCACCACTTGTAAGTTGCACTCATCTCTATCTGTTCAGTTTTAGTGCCAACAAATTTAAAACTGGTCATATGGCTGTGAGTTTCCTGCTTCAAACTGGTCTTAATTTTCTATTAAAATAACAAATTAATTAATTAAATGTAGTCATATTTGTTTTTGTTTTTGTGGTTGCAGCATCTGTCAACTCTACAGATAACGAACCCTGCATTTCGAATGGGTCAGGCATTTCTACAGTATCTTTTGCCAGAATTTATGACTTGGCTGATAGCAGGGCACGGGTAAAGGAATACACAGAAAATATTTCAGTCAGGCATTTCTACAGTATCTTTTGCCAGAATTTATGACTTGGCTGATAGCAGGGCACGGGTAAAGGAATACACAGAAAATATTTCAGTTCATTTTCTCATTGTCCACTTTTATCAGCATCGCTCATGTTCTTCTTCCTGTTGCAGGTTAAGTCTCAAATCTCAAAGAGAGAGAGAGAGAGAGAGAGAGAAAGGGAAGCAAAACAAACTTAGATGACTTCTCTGTTAGAATTGAAGTTGATAACCTTCCTACTTAAATCAACTTCTCTGTTATATGTAATATTATCGGGTATTCCGGCTTGTAGAACAGACGATAGAAACAGTGATTGCATAAAAAATCCTTCCTAATAGTATACATATGAAATATATCCACAGAAAGAGAAAAAAAAACAATGGGAATACAATTACAATCTGCCTAATTCTTGTTTAATTTCTAAACCATGTGCCAATTAATTTAATTTACCTTCTAGAGCGTTTTCTAGGCCTCCTAGAAGCCTCCTGCTTCCCCCCATTTTCCCTGGGCCGCTTTGATGAAGTTACTACATTCGCCGTCTCGGAAGCCGCCTTCTTGGGCGGCCTTCCTACACTTCGCTTGGATGGACTGCTGCTTTCTTCCTTGGCCTGCTTCTTTTTATCACCGCCACTTTGCCTTAACACCCTTTCTTTGACTTTGTCGACCTTACCATCTCCCCTCCTCTTATGCTCTCCTCCACCTGATCTAGTACTAGTGCCACTTCCACTGCCACTGCCGCCCTTCAATGTGTCCGCCGCAGGTGCATTTCGCTTAATTCTCTTCAAGAAATCCGCTGCTGCACTTCGCTTTTTGTCCAACGCCGCTGCCTCCGTTTTTGACTTCTTATCCGCTTTCGGAGTTTCCGTTTGTTTCTTGGTGGAACCACTTCCATCCTTATTATTGTTATTCTCGTGATGAGTCCTTCTTGAGCTTCTGGTTCCAGTAGTTACAGGATTGTCTTTTGCTTTAGCGCCACCACCACCACCTTTATGCCCTTCCACAACATCATCATTTGAAGAGGCCTTGTTATTGTTAATGGGCGTTTTAACATCAAAAGGTGCCGCTTTCTTTTTCTCGTCACCTTGTTGTTGTTGTTTTGGTTGCTGCTGCTCACCCTTTGGTTTAACATCAAAGATAGAAGCAGCAGCAGAAGGCTTGGATGAAATGGAGCTTCGTTTCCGGCAGACGATGATGGGCGCAGTTGACTTGTGCTTGGCAAGCAAAGAGTCTGATCTTTCAAGCTGATCAGGACGTTTGGGAGGTTGCGTTGGAGGAGGACAAGGTGGAGTTGTGGTGGGTGGTGGTGCATGTACAGCAGCAGCAGGCAATGAGTCTGATGGCTCAGATGAAGGTGAAGGGTTGGGGGGTGGTCTAGTAATTAGATTATTCTTCTTCATTTCGTTTAAGACAAGGCGTCGAAGTTGGTGAGCAGTCAGCGACTCCAGAGAGGATTTGGGGAAGAAAACGACGGCGTTGTTGAAGAGGAGCAGCAGGTCTCGGTAGAATGAAAGAGCGCAAGACGAATATGTGTCCTTGTGGAGCTTGCTTTGTATTGTTTCCAAGTCCACATGCTGCTGGACCATGCTCTTGTACTTGTCACTTTCCTGTACATGCAGCCACATCATCATCAAGCTTCGCTTTCGTTTTAAAATTTTCATGGTCACTAAAAATCTTCTAGTTAAATTATTACAAACAAAAATAAAAATTAGTGACAGAAACTGAGAAACACAAAATCCATGCATGTTCTACAACAGTCCAAACTTATATAGTGACTTTTGGTATACATAAATTTGACAGAATAGATTTATCTCAAACAATAATACTATTTGTATCACATTTATCGATCATATTGCTAACCATCGTTTTAATAAAAGACGACCCACCAATGTGTATGGGATTCACCTGTAATAGAAAAGTTGTCAACACCCAAATGTTTTGATTTGGACATTGAAGCAGGTCTCAACAAACAAAAACAAGGGCCCATTCTATACGGAAACTGCTATTGTGGTATCACAAATTCACAATCCACCTCAGACCCAAAAAGAAACAGTACCCAACCCATCCACCGTATGGGCCTATGTAAGACCTCGGAGGGCCCATATTGCAATATAAAAAATTAAATGAAAATAAATGAAAGGGACACAGTATTTCTCTGGCATACATACGAAAAAGTATATAGCAACAAAAGAATATGCTAAGATTAAAAGAATTAGAAAACAATCTGAATGAAAAGAGGTGAGATGCGAGCCTCATGGGGTCCATCCATGGTGGTCGCATTTGTATGACACGTTTTGTTTTATAAATTTGTAAATTGAGTAGAAGGCTCCACGACCCTTACGGATCTTACGCTATAAGCAAAAGTACAAACCTTTTTTCTTTTCTTGGATTTTATACCAAATATCTTTAAGTCAATAGTAAAATCACTGTTTGTTTTTTAAAACAAAAACAAAAAACTGTATTTGAATTTGTCAACGCATGTTAAACACCAACACAAATCCTAGAATTTTGAATTGCAACCGATCTGACATATATATATTCATAAAAGTGATATTTTATTTTAATTTTATTTAAATTACGGAAAAAAGAATTTGAATTCGGATACAGAATAAGGAGTACATCCCTCTAACCAACTTGGCTAAGCCAATGTATGCCTATTTTATTTGTTCATATTACAACAATCCTGACCATCATTTATTTTCAACAACAGACCTACATGACAGATTCAATGCTGCATCATTTAGTAATTAAAACTTCAAAAATTAGGTGGCTCTAACATTATTGTTTATGAAATTCCAACACACCATATATGTGATATAACTAACACTACCAATATTTATGTATAACCTTTTTCTTTAATTTAGCAAAACTTACATTTTATCCGTATGTGGGATGCGGGCATAAATTTATATCATCCTTATCATTCCTTAGATTTAAATTCAACTTAACCATTGATATTTAAATTTTGGGTAAAATATTTTATTTAGAATCATACTAGAAAGACCACATTTTATATACCACCTCTCTAATATTGCATTTTATATACCACCTCTCTAATATCGCTATCGTCAAACAAAATTCAAGGGTAAATAGAAGATTGTATATCTAAAAAAATGTAGCGGTAGTAAATTCCACCAATAGAGTTAGAGAATTGCATGCAAAATCCTAGACCCTAGGAGCAGGAGATAGATATTTATTCCCCATTGGAGAGAAGTCAGTAATTTCAGCCGCATGCGTATTTTTCATCTTACTACTTAAAACCAACAAAAAGTTGAAAACCATTTTGGAGTGGTCCCAAATTATTGGAAACATCATGACCACTAGTTTGCCTCATACAAGTCCGGTTTTAACCAAAAAAGGAAAAACCATGGCCAAATTATATACACAAACTTTTAAAATAAAATTGTTAATGAAAATTTAATTTGGTATTTTAAATTTGGTTTGGTGCATGCATGTTTCGCAGTGTTTGGATTCGAATAAAATAAGAATTTAAAAATAAAAGGAAAAGAAGATATGGAATTAAGAAAATAATCAAATTGTAAAATAAGTAAAATACCTGCGTGGGTAGCCGTCGCTCGAACAATGAGCTATGCTCGTGCGCTCGGATCATCTGCAGGACCCCAACCAACGGCTGTGATTTCACCAACAATAACTCTTCGTTGTTACGCTGCTGTTCTGGCACCTCCACTCTGCGACGTCGTTTCCTGTTCCATTTCCTCGTCAAGCTCGCCGAACTCTGCGCCTCACTGCTCTCCCTCATCTCACCCGCCGAGTCACCACCGCCTTTCCCTTCGCGGCTCCGCCTCTTAGCCACCGTCTCCGAGCTCCCTTTATCCGACTCTGACTCGGAGTGTCCACCGCCCCCCGTCCCTTTCGTCGGTTCGCGCGAACCGTCCGGAACCGGGTGCGGTTCGGGTTCCGAGGCGACGCGGCCTTCCTGGCCTGGCTTATTGTCCAGACTTTTGGAGCAGGTTGAATTGGAGCCGTTCACCGACTGGTTCTCTTGGTCCGGTTTGGACCGGTCCGGTTCGTCTTGAATATTTTTGTCGTTTTCTGATCTGTGTCCCTTGGAGTCCTCCTCCTCCAGATCTGGCTTGGCCTCGTCATCCTTGGAGCTATCTTCTCGTTCTTCCTCCAGCCTCTTCACCTTCAACTGCAACGACCTGAGAATTAATTAAGACAACCAACTCAGATCTAAAATTTTACACGAAAATTTTTCCAAAAACAAAAAAAAATATAAAAAGAATATAAAAAGATATAAAGAATTACACGATGGAGACGTCGTAGCTATTGAGCTCTTGACGGAGTTGAGCGACGCGGAGTTTGCGGAGGTCGTCGAGCCAGGGAATACTAGGAGGATCTTCGTGGTGGTCTGGTGGTGGCGGGGGGGAGGGGAGGGCAACGTCGTCGTTTTGATGTTGGGAGGAGTAGCGGGATTTGAAACGGCGGCGGAGGTCGTGATACTTGAGCTTGCAGTTGTAGGCGGTGGTGAGGAGGTGAGGGAGAGAGGTCTTGGCTTGGAGTTCCATGGCGACGCTGTTCCAGTCGTTGATGCCGTGACGCTTCACGGCGCATGCTAACAAGAGCTCCTCCCATGTCCCCCAGGAAGACGTGAACGTCGTCGTTTGGTCTTGTAATTCTGGTTCACTATTATTGCTGTTATTATTATTATTAGTATGAGTAGTAGTAGCATCGTGATTAGCAGTGCCGCCTTCCATCATGACGACGAGGATACCTCTCTCTCTCTCTCTCTCTCTCTCTCTCTCTAAGTCTGGATTGGAGTTTGTGTTTGCGTCTGGTTTTTATATCATCATATCATATATATTGTTCAATCTCAATATATATTTCATTCTCATCCCTCCATTTTGTGCTTTCAAATATTAGTACCGTCTTTTTTATTTTTTTATTTTTCCAAAGTTTTATTTTGTCTTTGGTTTTTGGGTTTAATGAATTAAAATAAACACCTAACGTACTAAAACAAAACAGATTTTTGTAATTGTTGTTGTTATTATTCTTGGATTGGGTGGATGGGTACCTTTCTTTTCTTTTCTTTTCTTTTGTTGTGTTTATGTTATGCATATATATATATATAATATGTAAATGTAGTGGGGTGGGGCCTACTACCTCCCTAAAGGCTAAAGCTATGAGGAAGGTGATCTCGAGCACGCAAATAGAAATAGAAATAGAAATAGAAATTGGGTAAACGTTAATTAACCATGTTATCCCTATTCAAATAATATTCACACGCTCTCTCTCTCTCTCTCCTACAGTACGTGTTCTCTTTGGATTTGGTCTTCAATTGTCCACATCTCTAAACCCAGACCCAGACCCAGGCCCAGGCCCAAACTCATACATTAGTTATGCGGTGAAGCCCGTTATTACTCTTCTGGCAAAACATTTCATGCGGAGGGATAATTTTGGGTTTTCAAGCGCACACTGACCCTTATACGCACTTTATTCAGTGTAGATGGAATAAGTTTTAATGCTACAGAAGAGGAGAGTGTTATGTACAAGTACATACCAAGATTGCATGTGTGCTGAAAGTAGGGGTGTGTATCCAAATCGGAAACACATAGTTGAACCAAACCGTGTTGGCTAAAATTGTCAAAATCGGAAAAGAAATAAAAAACCAAATCAGACCGGTTCTGATTCCAGATTTATGTCAGTGAAAATCAAACTGAACTGAACTTGACCTGTGATATTATTTCTATTTTTATTTTTATTTATCCAACTACTTCAGTAGCCCAAGAAGAAAAGAAAATCCCATATTAGTATTCTAACATGCCAGTCTAGCGGCCCACTTTTGAGTTAGACAAAAAGTCCATGAGCACACATCTGACCCTAATATGCCAAGTCACACGCCTCTCTCTCCTTTCTCTTTCTTCTTCTTCCTCTTTCCTCCGCTTGCTTTCTCTCTCTCCTTTTTCTTCCCTTTCCTCTCTTCTTCTTTATTTCTCTCTTGCTAGCATAAGGGTCACTTTTTTAAAAAAAGTTTTCTTCATCTATGCTTTGAAAATAATTAGCTGTGAAGTAAAGCAACTCAATGTTTGATAAACAATATTTTAAAGTGGTGTTAGTACAAAAAGTAATGTCAAAACTATTTGGTAAATTTTAATATGAAACAGTTGTAACTGTGAATAATGACTAAAATAGACATGATGTTGAAAGTGTTATGCACTAATCATGTGGTGGTAGTTGTGGTGGTGGTGGTGGAGATGATGGAGGTTGTGGTGTCAGTGTGGTGGTGGTGGTTTCAGTGTAGGTCGAGGAGGAGGTGGTGGTTGCGGTGGTGATGGTGGCGGAGGAGGAGGATGTGGTGGTGGCGGTGGTGGTAGTGGTGGTAGTAGAGGTGATGAAGATGGTGGTGGATGTGGCAGAGTTGGATGTGGAGGTGGAGGTGGTGTCATTTTTAAAAATGAATGATGGTATGTTGGGAATTAAAAAAAATCCCAAAGTGGTTGTCACAACATGCTTAAACTCCAAAACATTTCACAAATTCTTTTTAAGATAACTTTCTTGTTTCTAGTTCTCCAAAAAAAGAAACACTTTCTTGTTTCTCAACCAAATCAAGTATCTAGTATATTGATTAATTTCATAGTACTTAGAAATATCTACAACCTCTTTTAATCTCCCAAAATTGATGATTTTTACAAGTATTTTAAGGTCGTTTGATAGCCATTCTAGTTTTCATTTGCAAAAAACTGAGAACATGAAACTTCTTGGGTAATTGTTTTCAATTATCAAAAAACTTTTTTAAAAGTTGTTTGATAATAGTTTTTAAGTTTTATGTGGAGCTTGGTAATGAAATTTTTCTTCTAGTCAAATTGTGAATTGTAGGTTATAACTTTAATACGAATTATTAGGCTTAGGCAACTAAACCAAGTTGGACCGATAAGGTGCCACCGGCCACCAAACCGACCCAATTAGTGTACACTTTCCAAAGGACGAGGCCTTAAACCACAACGATCGGTTCACCAAGAATCTAGTGCGGGTTGGTTTAGTTTCAGTGAGAATAAAGGTGGTGGCAACGATGGAGAGGAGCATATATGGCCAAATCTGGCCATCCAATAGTCGCAGAGATGGGGTTGTGGGAGATAAGAGGAGAAAGGGAGGGAGATAAGAGATACGAGATAGAGGAACCGAGCTATTCGAAGAGAGAGAAAAGTTAGATTTTTTTTTTTGGCATATGCGGTGGACTAAATATCTCAAAAAAAAACCACGACAACTTGGCAATAAAAACCAATAACAGTGGAATTCCGCAGCAGTAGAAAGAGAGTGAAAGCTTTGTGGTCAACGCCTGTGTGTGGTGTAAAATTAGTATTGTAGTTCATTGCAACTTCTACCTTGTGCCGTCAAAGAAAACATTTTGAGACTTTTTTTGACATCGTAGTGATATACGAGAAAAGCAAAACCATGTATAAAAGAACCCTTCGAAAACCAGTAGTAAGATCTCAAACAAATTATGTCTCCAATAAAACCATTTCTCACATTCCATTCCCATAGCAACACCCAAAAAGGTTGTTGCTTCGTCAGTGCCAACAAACATTTCATGGCGAAGGCCAAGAAGAAGAAATTATGGTGAAGGGAAACATTAACAAATTTGGTGCAAGGAAAAATACATGGATCCAGTTGGTTTGCCAGTCCAGGGGGGCATGGAAAAGAGAGACATGGGAAGAATACAAATATTTGTACTGCAAAATAGCAAAAACCTCCTATGGTATCAGCGCCTTTTGCCTTCTCCAGCCTCCTTCAGCAGTTCTCTCAAATATGCGTGGCTGCTTCATAGGAAAGGTTTCTCTCCAATCTGGGTGTTCAATCAGGTATTCCCACTGCCTGAAGAGGTGAAGAGGAAGTTAACATTATCCTTTTATTATGCATAGATTTCTCCGCAGGATTATCATAATAGTTGGAGCATCTGGAAATTAATCTTATTGTATGGAATGAACATCCTTTTTTTTAAGAAATACAAAGGTATGATGTCCCAAACTAGAAAAAAGTAAATACTTCAATGCATCTAATGTGATCAACTTGCTGTAGAGCTCTTAGTCATCCCCCTTACTCCTTTTCCTTTTATTATGTAGAAATATCCTCGTTTTTTTATAATAAAAAATTTCCTATTGTGTGTGACCACAGAACTGTAAGACAGGTTTAATTTTGGTTGTGCATACCTTCTCATATTTTCCACAAAATCTGGGCCCTCAGCAGAAGGAGAAGTAGAACACATAAGGAGGATTTCTGAATCAGAATAATCTTGTAGTGACAAAGAAATATGTAATTGACGTAGGGTCCTGCATTAATGGAAAATATTAGAGTGCAAAGCATAAATATAATGAGTAAATGAGCCAGGATATACTATATAAACAATTACAAAATTAATGACTTAAAGCAAAATTGAAGTATATGTAAGGCTGAGGATTCTGGCATAGTTGAACACAGCTCTAAGAGTTTTCTGAGCAAATCTATGTTGTGGAGAATTGAAGCTGAAGGCATAATCAATAATGTAAAACTCTTACCAGCAGCACGGAGCTATTTTGAATTGATCAGTTTGAGTATGATATGTTTCCATTAACTTGCCTTTCCAACTGGACTCCTCGTGTGATGCAGAAATTCTAATTCTCCTGACAATTTCATCAGGACATCTTGAGGTTCTGTCAAAGCTGGCTGGAGTAATAGATCCGGTCGAAGTTCCTACCTGAAAAAAGTGTAAAAATTTGATTAAAGTGAAGGATATTATCTTAAGTGAATATAAGGCATACAATAAATTGATATGGAACTCATGAAGTTGAAGCTAACCATGAACCCATTGAAAATAGGGTATGCATTTCCCTCGAGATCCCTTCTAGTGTTATGCCCAAGAATGAAGAGAGTTCGGATGTGAAACTTTTCCTGTCTATTCCATAGAGTTTCAACAATTTTGGCACATAAAGGAAAGGAATAACCAGCCAACTTTTCCTGACTTTCTGATCTTGTGTTGCAGTTACCATGCTGCACACAAAGTTCAATGCATTGCAGCTTCGATTATTCTGTTTCTGAGTAGATAACTACATTTCTAGAAAACCAAAAACAAAGTAAAGGATCCGGGGCCAAACATTAGGTGAAACATCTTCAAAGCCACCAACCAGATGCACCTGCATTGTGTAGATATGCAAAATTCCTTTATTTGTGCTATATTATACTGGGTCAATCAGAAAATATAAACATTTACGTAACAAATTATTTCAGGTATAAAGAAAAATACATCCAACTCCATATCACTATTGTGGTCAACAAGGAGTGACAACATTTGGGAGAGACCAATATCCACAATTTTTGGAGAATCCATATGAGCAACTGAGGTCCTGTAGTTTGAAAACTAAATGAGAAACAACAGTACTAGAGCACCAAAACTTTCCCAATTTTAGTCACCAAATGGTGTGGTAGATTGCATGATAATATCTTACTTGTACAATTAAATGAGATTTAGAATGGGTTCAATTATGAACATATGAAACACTACCACATCAATTTGAGTCCAAAATTTTGGGATTTGTTTTGGCGCCTGTAGCATTAATCAATGACAAAAGCAGAACCAAACATGAAAGAACTCTTTGAAAATCGGTAAGATCTTAAAACAAATTATCTCCAATAAAACCAAATCTTACATTCCATTTCCTGGATTCCGAATGGCAACACCGACACAGGTTGTTGCTTCATCAGTGCCAACAAACTTTTCATGGGGAAGACCGAGAAGAAGAAATTGAAGTTAGTGAAGGAATAATTAATAGTAATCTTGCTACTAAAAAAACCTTAATTGCCACAAAAGTACTCAGTTAATGACAAGCAATCACATGAGAAAATCAATTAACAATTGCATTCTTCTCTTAAAGGCTGCAAACATGATAGTTCACTTTCGGAGGAAGGGCAAATATATTGATTCAGTTGGTTTGCCAATAGCCGTACTATATATAACAGTTCAACTAATTGCAGTAGAAGAAAGGTTCAATAGTTGGACTAGTATCGTATAATAATTAGTGAAATAGGGAAAGCAAAAGGTTAAATGCTCTCTCTCTCTCTCTCTCTCTCTCTCTCTCTCTCTCTCTCTCTCTCTCTCTCTCTCTCTCCTGTATAAATGAAAATTTCATGCCATATATTCTCAAATGTTTGCCTCAGAGAATAAAGAAATATACATACATCCACCAATGATGGATCAACAGTTGCATATTCTCTCTGGAATAGATAAACCCATTTACTAGGTAGTGTTTTCTCTGGACCTGACTCTTCAGGTACTGAGAATCTCCTCTCTGGGATAGCCTTGAACGAATTTGAGGCAGATACCAGAGCAGGGTGTTCCATTAAAGCAGCCAGGATATCCCGTCCCTGTTCATAAATACAAGTTTTAAGGTATATTACATATGTATTACGTAAAAGTACAAAAAATTTCTTCTGGCCGATGCGAAGCACAGGAATTTGTGCAACCCATTAATCTGTCAGAAGAAATCCATGATTCTGTTTCCGAAAAATCTAGTTATTTGAAGTTCTAGAAAAAATAATAACAAAATTAGAATGTATATCTACATATAACTAGAGAGAGAGAGAGAGACAGAGTACCTGAGGCGATGCAGAAGTGTCTGTGGAAAAGGGAAGGCCATCAACAATTATCATGTTTCAGGCACAAAATAAGCTTCTAATTTCAGAGAGAGAGAGAGGGAGAGTTGCAGAGTTAAAGGAAGACTTGCTGGAGTCTTTCTAATTTAAAATCTAGGCTATTGTCCAATGAATTGTCAACTAGAAAAAAAGAATCTATTGTCCAACGATACTTGAACTCAGGCTGGAAAGTCGTAGGTGCTAGTAGCTGTAGTCGTAGGCCAAATTGGGCTTTGCTTGTTTGGATCTTGGGCTTTGAGTTTTTCAGCCAACTCCCTTCGGTTCTGGGCTGTATTTCATACTTGTAGATGATTTGTTTTTGTTTTTTTGTTTTTTTTTAACAAACTACATAAAACCCCCCAAATTATAGGGTCATTTTCAAATTCATGCCCAATTTTAGAGACATTTACGAGTACAAACTCAAACTCCCAGAAAACCTACAAATTGCCCCCACCATCAGGCAGACCGTTAGTAAGTCTGTTAAATGCTGATGTAGCGAATGTGGGTTCTATTTTTTAATGATGTGGACTCCATATGGAAAAAAAAAATCTTTAAAATAACTATATGGACTCCATGGCACCTACCGATTGCGGGACAAGAGTTGCCATCGTTGGCTATGGGGCCATGCTGGGCATACAATTGGTTGTAGGTGCCGAAGGCATCTGCCGATTGTAGGGGTCTTTTTGTTCTAGCAGCTTGATGAATGGGCTTGGGTTGCTGTAAGAAGAAAACAAACAAAACCTCCTGATGCCTAAGTTCAAGAACCAGACTCCGAAAAGAATTTTTAAAAGACTTGCTGAAGCCTAAAAAAAATACGTTTTGGTTCTTTTCACCAACAACCAGAAGAACGTATCAAATTTATTAGTGACTTAGCTTAAGGAGCTTGTGGCATGGGAGCTAAGCCTTCACAAGTTTAGCAATTCGAGAGAGAGATCAAAGCATGAATTTCTTTCAGAAAAGAAGGTTTAGAGTGGAAAATGGGAGAATTAGGAGGGTTTCTATCTCAAAAAGAGAGAGAAAACGATGGAAATAAAAGATGGGGCATCTAGAGTAAATTTCAGTTTGGTTGACGAAGCTTGGTCGTGCTCTGGAATGGTGTGTGTTTGCTAGGTAGAGGGAGCTTGCTTTTATAGGCACTTAGGACTCTAATTCTATCAATCTTCCATTCCCACTTTTCCTTCGCTTCTCTCCATTCACTCCTTTTGGTTAAATCTCTTCCACCGGAGTGCATACCCCTTTGAGTTCCAAGGTTTTCTATACAGTTGGGTCTCCCCATGGAGGTGAGGCGCCACTTGCTTTCTCCCTTGGTTTTCAAATTGGAGTTCGCTGAGGAAATGAGAGAATGGATGAAGTCATTTGTCCAGTGGGTATGCCTCCTACATACATAGATTTCCTTTGGTCCCTGCTATGGCTCCTCGTTGACCACCTTGGAGTTCTGACGAGGGTGGAGCACGATGCTGTATTTTTATAAAGCTTTGGGCTGGGCCTTGTGTATAGTAATCAGTTATTGGCATGCTATTTCCAACATCCAATGGGTTTTCGTCAAGCTGCTGGAAACACCCATTTGTTTTCATTTTGGGCCTTTTACTGATGTGGGTTTATCTAAGTGTTGTAGCAAACTATATATTCTCCTACGGCATCGGATTAATCTTCTCCCTTTCTCATTCCAACCCATGTGGTCGGGTCCGAGGAACGGGCTTGAGTTTTAATGCTCCCAAGTGGCTTTAAAACTTTCGTTCTTCGAACCCTCAATGGGCCCTGTGATTGCTTGTTTCCTTCCATACCACAACCTTCTCAGCAAGCCCCGGGTAATTATGTGGCTTGGGCCCACTTGAGCTCGTAGCATGGCTTGACGGCATCGCGTGTGTTATTTGTCGCACTTGTGCTTGAGTTTTGTTGCGCCATAATAAGCCGTGATCGAGTTAAATAGCATCGGCTAGGTTTATGAGCCCGAATTTATAAAGCCGTTGCATTTTTGGCCTTTTTGTGCATGCTTGCTTGGCGTGACACATGACCCACGGCTTATGTAGGCGTGTCCTACAATTTCTTCTCATGTCCTGATTGGGCTTCTTTTGCGACTAATTATTTGTGCCGGGCCAAGAACAAGTTTGGGCCTAGCCCTTGGATTTTTGGGCCTCAACACCGATTATAAGGCTAGGCTTTGCCAGCGTGGGCCACAGGGCCCTACTTGATGTCAGATCCTTTTCATGTGTCATGGCATGAGGGGCTGATCAGATATGGTACAAACAATCACACTATTCGACCTTCTTTTCATTTTTTGAATGATTGAACTCTTCAGGAGCATCAACAACTAATCTAATAGTTAGAATATTTTACAACAATATTAAATTTGAATTCAAAATACTTAAACTCTTAGTGTTAACTCTTAATTAAGAATATTGTGGTACTTTACATCCTTCAAGGGGTCACTTCATCATATATATCTCAAATAGTTCATGAGCTTTGAGGATTTTCATGCACCATATAGTCTTAATAAATATGTATTTAACACATGCTATAAGTTTCGTGTTAAAATAACAACTGTACTTATAGAAATGTGAATGCATCTATGATGGGATGGGAGACTAAAATCATGTCTCTACCATGAACCCTTATGTCATATTAGTGATCTTATTTTACTTCACAAACACCAATTTGTAACCTTTATACTTATCATGCGGTTAGAATTTGTGGATCATAACCTCCTATAGGGTGTTATTTTCGATAAGGCTTGAATTTTTCAAATAATCTCCACTTTTGGGGAGTTAAGTCTTTAAAACCTATATTTATGTCATGCAACATATATAGTTACTTATTGTCATGTTAATGAATTGTGATACGAGAACATCAATCTATGTTAGCATATGTATAACTTATCATGCTCTCTCTCCCACCCACAACCCACCCCTTATCCCTACCCGCAACCCAACCTTCACCCCACTCTCCGACCCACACTCTCTCTCCTTCTCGCTTTCTCTATCTCTGTCTTTGTCTCTCTCCTAAGCACACCAGTCCCCCACGACCCATACCACACCCCAACGCCACCCGCAACCTACCCCATCCCTTCGACCGAACCCCCTTCAAGAGACTAAAATAGAGGGAGTTTGTTCAAGAAACCTACCTCCTCTCTCCCTATGTGTTCAAGAAAACTTTCCTTATTTAAAGTTTAAAATATTTTTAAAAAGATATATTTTACTTAAATCCACATGTCGTCGTTTTATTGGTGTGTGGGGCCCACATATGTGCAACCTAAGTAATTTAATAGAAAACTGGATGGAAGTTAACAATATGGACCAAATTGATGTACAAGGAGTAATCTTAAGAACTATTAATGTCATAAAAAAACATAAATAACGAAAGGTGATAATTTTGCAAACCTCAAGAACCATTTGTGATAAAAAGCCTATTTATATTTAACCCCCAACCCGATGGTAAAACAGTAAAATAGTACATAGCGGCTTTAATATTTGATTATATATGATGTGAGTTTAACAAGGGAGGCAAGTGAGCCGTTGGATGAATCTGGCGGTACTAGTTTAATCAGGTGTTAAAGCTGGTAGGCGCGAGAAAAAAGGAATTTAACCTAAACGTTTAGTTTAATCACGTGTTAAATTGAAGCTGAGTTTAAAAACATACATAAAAATTTGGATATTTAAAAAAAAAGAAATATGATAAAGATAAATAAAGAGAGTTTGGGTGGGTGAGCAGTGGGAACTTTTCTTTAAGATTCAAAAATTAAAAACCAAAGCGCACCAAATTCCCAAAATTCCCCGCCACTGCTGCCATGGCCATAGATCCCAACCACACCACCACTACAGCCACTGCCGCCATGGCCACCACCACAGCCACCTCCACTGTCCCCACAACCACCACGAGACCCATAAGACCCATATCATCTTCTCCTTTTCCGCCTAATCTGTACCCAAGCCAAGCCCTCCCAATTCGAACCCAATCACCATCAGCATCACCAGTAGCAGCAGCAGCACATCACAATCAAGGGGTTCTTTACCCAGTGGCTTCTTCAGGCCGAGGCTTCATTCCCAGGCCCAGTTGGCCCGCCACTGCCGGAGGCGAACACACAGTCACTGTGGCCAACGCCGGAGGAGGAGGAGCTGGAGCTGCCTACCCATCTCGGCCCTTACTCAATTTCCCTCCTCAGCAGCCTATTTCTCTGCATTTGATAAGACCCAACTACAACTTGGCACCATCTCCTCTTCCTCCTCCGATTAAGGGCCTTCCCCTTTCTTCAACTCCCGAGGTTTCTACTTTTCTGTTTTTTGTTGTTGCGTGTTTTGGTTAATTGTTAGTGGGCAGTTCCTATTTTCACAAAGCATTTACTTAATCTTTCATTCTCTGGACTCTGGTGTGATTTGCTTTGTTCAATTGTACATACGTGTTTAGAGGTAAACTTACAAAAGTTTGGTAATATGCTTTGACTCAAGGAAGCCCCTTTCTAAGTGTAACTTCTCAGTTCATATACGTTGGACTAGTTTCATTACTGCACACATCTTTTTTTGTTGGTTGAATTTATCAGGGGAAATAGAAGGTCAAATTGAGGTTGGGTACAATTTTCTTCTTTTTCTACCCATATATTTATGTATAACTTTTCTGTCTATAATTAAACACATGCTTTATCAGAAGGTTTGACTTTGAGCACTTTGAAGGATGCATTGCACATGGTGGTGCTTCAGACTCTTAAATAGAAGAAAGAATTAATGGTAGCAATGTAGAGTTTAGTTGTCCTTTTGCAAATGTTAGTCCATGCCTAGTGAAACTCCTCATTGAGCATGCTTCTATGATTCTTGTCTTAAAAAGATGGTGCGTCTCTTGAACTTGTCAAGTTCTTAGGCAATCATCTTACTATGTTTCTTTCTCGTTTGATAGCACTACGTTGAATGTTGTTGATGACTAAGAAGTTAATGTGGTTATATAACCCCTAGTATTTTGTGGGCAGGGTGACTTTTGAGTAACCTGGTTGACCAAAATGGGTAAACTAGATAATGGATTTAATTTTGACATGAATATTATGCCAATCGGAACATAGGATCTTTTTGGCCATTGAGAATTCTAAGCCAATCTGAATAAAGGATGTTTGCCTTAAGTTTTTTTCTGTGTCATTTTGTTTGCCTCAACATTATCATCTGAATGCAAGATTTGAAGGATTTATTCAGCATTTCTTCTTTCTGGTTTAGGTTGCTCCATCTTCAGTGCCTGACAGCAATGGTTTTAAAGACATCAGGTAATGTTGGATCTAGTGTAAATAGTTTCTTTTATTTCTATTTGCAATAAGAATTCTTTTTCTTCGAATTTTTCACTGACGTAAATAGTTTTCTTGTTGTGTTTTCTGTAGGGATAAAAGCAGAGATGATAACTTAGCTGTCATTAGAGGTCGAAAAGTAAGAAACACTTTGCTTGCTGATTGTTTGTCCATTTATAACTGCATTTTAATATCTTTAAGTTAGTAAATGCTATTAAGACTTTCTATTGACTCTAAATTTATTTGCAAAGGATATTCTCTTGTTGATGTCAAAGATCTCCCTTGTTGGGAGTCATGTATACATTATATCTTTTTTCAAGTTTAAATAATCATGTTGCATGGTTTTACTAACATATTTATTCAGTACCTAATTTAATTTTCATTTTAGGTGTGGATTTTGGTAGGATTCGATAGTCCTTGCATTTCCCTGATCATTTGATAGGTTCATTCTATTAAGAGGAGCTGATAGCTAAAAGGGAAACATAATTAATGGGAAAAATGACTATCTCATGCTATAGAGAAAATATATACCTTTTGGCACTGTTTTAGTTGTTTGTTGAAGGCTTTGTTCTTAAAGTTTATGATGCCTTTTTATGGAAATAAGCTCAGATGGTAGAAACAATCTGTACTGGGATTTAATTTCTTATTCAACTCTCCATTTAAAAGTTTTACATTTTTGTTTTTTTTCTTTCTTATTCTCAACTTTTTGATAATAGGCATTGTGGTTGTGAATCAGCAACTGTGCTTGGTGAGTGTAGGGTGTGTACGGATCAAGCACATAAAATAAATTATCTGTAGTAAGATGACTTAAGGAGTGGTACAGATCAATTCTTCCCCTTGCTAGGAGGGATTGGAATGAGTTGATGATAAACAGTAAAGTATTTAGGTGGGATTTGAGCTAAGGTCTGGCTGGAATAGAATCAGCATTATCTGGGTGTTTTACTTTGTTGTCCTTTTTTCTTTATACATTGTGAAAGAAAACTGTCATTTTGTCTTTCCTTTAAATGTCCTTGAATGATAAGTAAGAGAAGAAAAATCTGATATTTTTTTTCTTTCTTTTCCCTTTGTTAAATTCCTTTCTTCCCTTTCCTTCATGTCAAGGAAGTTATTTAATCTCCCTTGCTGATGATAGCATTCCTGGAGTTGTTCTTCATACTCACATACACGGATATGTCTCTTGAAGGACCTCTTCTCTCTTTGTACAAAAATTAATTAGAAACTGCTGGCCTATCTTCCGTTATTGCCTCCCATGGACACCCTACACAATGTGATCCAACCCAATCCCCATCAATTGTATATTTATTCTGCCAAATACATTAAATATAGTAATTATGGTGCATAATGATCAAGATGTCATGCCTTTTGAATTCAATATAGTTTAAATAAGTAGTTCTAATGTTAACTTTTATCAAAGGAAGGAAGTTCTAATACTACAGTCAGCAGAAATAATAGAGAAATAAAAAGTTACTCAAAATGCAACCTGGATTATATCTTTTCTAAAATGAATCAATCGATCCTTGATGGAAACCTTTTTGATGTTTTGTAGATAACAATCAGAATGCAAATTAGGACTAGCCCTTAGTTCTTAGACTTTTCTTGGTGTTAATTATTTTGAATTATGTATGCAGGTCAGAATGACAGATGGAGCTTCTCTATATGTTCATTGTCGGTCATGGTTGAGGAATGGATTTCCTGAAGAATGTCAGGTTGGCATGAGATTTTTTTTTTCTGTAATAATTTGTACTTTGCTTTTATCCTAAGAATCCAGTATTTGATGATCTTCTGCAATCCTAATTTGTGTTCAAATATAGCCTGAGTTGCTGTTAGAAGAGCTCAAATCTACAAATGCAACTTGATGTAGAATTTGTTAATTTGTTAATATTTCAAGAATGTAGACATAAGTTCCCTGAAATAGTAGTTTTTTTTAATGCAATCTTTTGAATTCATCCAGTCTAACTCTTTGCTAACGCCTCCAGGATGAATTATTTGGTCTTATGAAACAGTGAATATGTATAATATCACATCTTATTACTACTTAGAAGCTAATCTACTTATTCAAAGAAAATAAATGACTTAACAGATTCATTAGGACAAAATGCCTTACTGTAATACTAGTAGCTTCACATCATTACCATCAAAACACTTCTTCTCAAAGAAAGCGTCATTATCATCAAAATGCTATGGTCCTACTACAACTGAAAAAGAAGATGGCATTGTCAGCTATCTGTGGAAGGATTGAAGTATTTTTATGGCCTAAATGGTAAAACAATTGACAATAATGATGAATAACAATATTTGATATACTATCTTCCCTCAACAAGCCTACTTTGCAATTGAGTCCTAATAATTGGTCCTTACTTACAAGAGAAGTCTTTGTCTTTCTTATATATTAATACAGTTTAATCTGGCAAACAAGTTAATTTTAGGTTGAAACTTATATAACTGAAAGTCTTTTATTTCAACTGTTTTAGAATGACTGCAAGACATATTCTTTGCCCAGCCCTATATGTTCCCCTTATTACACTATGTCTCAGTCCACACAGATGACCCCTTATTGCTGTAGTTATTAGTCTTTGTTACATGCCAAGGGGTATACTTGATCAAGCAAATAATAATAATAATTGGTAAAATCATTTCTGGGTTTGTTGTACTAATTGAATTGGAAACTGCGAACCCAAATGATTGGAACTTTTATTTCCCTTGAGAGTATTAGTATACAGATCCAATTTATTTCATTTTATTACTGACTTAAATGTTTAAAATATTAAATTCATTGTTGTGACATTTCTGTTACCTGCTGCATTATTATGCCTTTTTTATTTTAGTTTATGACAATATTGGTTTCTGCTTAATCTCTTTGGCTTTGGTTTTGCATTTAGAATTTAGAATGTGGGAACTGGCCTAATTTTTTGTCTTTTATCTTCTTTCTTTTTTTTCAATTTCCATGTTTCTTTTTATTTATAATGCTTTGCCCTTTAAGGGTCTGTGAGAATTTTGATTCTGTTGGCAGCCACAATATGGCGATACTGTAAGGTCTCTTCCAAAACCATCACCTATACCTATGGCAAGTGCTACTCTGCCAAAGAAGGAGGAAGGTGAACAAGAAAAACAAGGAAAAAAAGATGATAATGAGGATGAGGTTGGTTTTTTATTATAACGATTACTATTTAGCAGTAATATTCATTGTTTTGAACTGATATAAAGGAACCAAAAAAATCAAGATTCATGACTTAAAAAGTTCGTTTGGTTCCTGCTACAAAGGGATGTGTATTGTATTTGCCTCCTTTAGGAGTATCTCATCTAGGTCATATCAGTGTCATGTAATCAAGATACTTCTTGACCCAAAACAATGTATACTTCCACAGACAGGAAGCATCAAATAGAAAAATAAATTAGTTTCAAAATGATAATATAAGTGTCTTTTGCAGTGTCAACATCCACATATACAGTGGTACACTACTGTCTCTAAAAGTATACAAGAATTAAGCATACTATCTATAATATAAGGGCACAAATATCTCTGGATGAATTTCGTGTGCCAAAACACTACATAAGAATTTTGTTGCTCCTTTAGGCATTTGTCTTCATGACCCATTAAAATGATGCTGAAGGATGGTATACCAAACTTTGTCATGTGTTCAACCTTGAGTCGATTTTCTGAATCTTGTTTTGTAGATTTGAGAAAATTCCATAAAAATTATGAACAAAGTATATATACACACTACAAATTTAGGACAAAAAATGAATTAAGATTCTGAAATGATATGCGAAGTTGCTCATTTTTTTGTGTAATCACTTAAATTATCAGTCCAACTGCTGTTTTGTTTTTGGTAGTCAGAACTAATAACCATTCTTCATGATTAATCTTAATAAATTCATCAAGCATCCCTTTTCTGGATAGGTTCTGAAGGTCTAGTTTTAACTAGTACTTTTGAGTGTGTGTTAAATTCTGGGTATTTTGTAGTCTGACGATCATCTGTTGTTATCTTGTGAAGCAAGTCCTTCTTCACTCTGTGGGAAACCAATTGTATGCTACAGAGTTTTCAAGTTTCAAAAGATAATATACAACATATGTTGGTATCTAGATAAAACATGCATGCATTGGTTGTATGTGTTTTTGAGTTTCAGAGAAATTAGAGAAAGAAAATAGGTACATAGATAAAAGCACACTTTGTATGAATGCATGGATATTCTGTCAAATTGGAGGATTATAGGTTTTTCTGTTACCTCCAACCCCCAGGCGGGCAATGGGTCTGTTTTATTGGTGTTTCAGAGAAACTTGATTCTACTTGTATTGCTTTTACCTTTATTTGGTTGACCTTTTGACCCAGGATAGTTTTACTCAAGGGCGAAAATGTTGGCTGTGCATATAGTATCAGCCCTCCAATTAAAAGATATATCGATTTCGTTTTTGGTATCGGGGTATATCGATGTTGTTGGTGTCAATTGGAGTAGAATGATTATTAGATTAATTGGATATTTAGTTTGTTTAATGGCAGGGTTAGTAGATGGGTATTCAATGAAGGTTTAGTTTGGTTCATATTTGACTTAATTAGAGGGGTTTTTTTTTATTTTTTTTATTTTTTATAATTTGCATCTTCTTCCTTCTATTACCTTCAAAAGTTATGAAACTTTTCTGGGTTTTAGGCTGATATTGGGAAATGTCAGAATTATCATCAAATATCAGTGTAATCCGGGAAATTCTCAGAAAACATCGCCGATATGGGGGGAAGAAATAGGCTTACTCTTCAGTATTGGTGTAGACACTGAAAAACCGACATATCGGCCAATATTTTCATCCTTGGTTTTACTGTGAAATAGGTTTAATCCAGCAAGTTTTAAATTTAAAGGGCATTGAATTTAAAAGTTGAAGCTTATATATTTTTGCATCTGTTCTTTCCTATACCAAATGATGAGATCTATAGCTCTTATGAAGAAAAAAAAAAGTTGTTAGATCTTTTGCAAGTTGAGTTTCCTTGTTCTTGCTTTCAGGATGAGGAGTACATTCAACGTTCATCACCACATGATCTGTTAAAAAGACATGTCAAACGCGCCAGAAAAGTTCGTGCACGGTAAGTTTCTCACACCTTCAGGTTCTTACATACCGAGGCGGCTTTTCCTTTGTTACAGAGAATCGTTTTAAGGCTTGATGAGGCTGATTTATATACATAAAATTGACACCTTAGTTGAATTTGGTGGCTTTAGTGATGCTTGTGACAAGAAATCTTAAAGGAATTATCCGTTATATTGTGAGATTAAATTCTAATGCTTGCACTTGGACCATAAAAATAATGTGGGAGGGTCAATTTGCACTTGATTTATGTCATCCAGTTTTTTCTGTTGAAGGAAGATGTTGATTGTGAAAAACATATTCAAGGTGAAGTGAATTCTGTTGCCTCTAGGCTGATTTAATGGGTTCATCTAGGTTGGCCTTGGGTGGAGGAAATGGAGTGTTTATTTGAAATAGGTTGCCAAAATAAACAAAAAAAGACATGTTAGGTTTTAGCATGTGTCTGCAAGTTCTCGTTAAATGTCACACATGCACCTTTTTTGTTATGCAAAGTTTCAGAATGTATTGTAACTTAATTGTTCATCCGCCTTAATCAACAATTCAAGAAAGATGGTATCATTCACCATTAAAGGGTCAAAACCTTATATATATACATATATACACACATATTTTTATCGCTCTTTGGATAAAGAAAAGTCTGTATTTGGGATTGTGCTGCTTTCCAAAAAGGTTGAGATTACTCTTTCTGCAGATAAAGCTTGCATAGGTTGACTTGGTGTTTTGCTTATAGGTTAAGAGAAGAACGCTTACAGCGAATTGCAAGGTACAAGTCTAGGCTTGCTCTTCTCCTTCCTCCTTTGGTAGAACAGTTCAGAAATGATCTAGCTGCTGGAAACTGACCCAAGATTACTATATCAGACGTCATTAACATTTAGCACCTTCAAGGATTTTCACACCAAATTAGTAGGTTCATTTTTAGTTATTTCCAACTTTGATGGCAGAATTGGTAAATTCATATCCAATCAAGTTCACTGTATAAATTGTCTTGATCTGTTTTATGGATAGTTGTACATTTGTCTCGCTTTGCTGGGTCACGTCATTGTGTCACCATGAAACAGATTACAAAATGTTAGTATAGACCTGCCCAGCCCAGGGTAGATGTTAGGAGAAGTGGCAACTGAGTGAGGTACATTTTTTTCCCCTGCCTTTGGTTGTAAGTTGAGTGCTGTGAATTCTTACGGCACCAAATAGTTCAGTTGAGACAGATTTATTGTGAAAATTCTTTCAGATTCAGTTTTCATAGAATTTCTTTGTCAGAGGATGTAATGAACTGATGAGCTTTAGACTTGTAAGGCATATTGTCATATTTTTCGAATACTTTGTTTCATTGTAAACGATTGTGATATTAATTTTGGCGGGAGATTTGTGTTTGGTAATATACAGAGTCACCAACTGATATGAGCTAGAGCATCTACTTCAATGATTAGTCATATCTTTCACTCTTTGGTTTATGCTTTCTTGTGTTTGAATTCTCATCTTATTAGAGGAAATTTTTAAAACTAGCCAAATTTTGTCAAATTAAACTGAATATATTATAGAGCAAAACTACGGATGGTAACACCAAATTCGGCACCGACCCGATACTTATTTTATTTAAACTTCATTCCTTAATAAAAATAAATAAAATTTGTAACTTAGTACATGTAAAGTGCAATAATGCACATAATAAGGCAAACTAAAACTAAAACTTGAAAGTGAATTGGTTGAAAAGTTGACAATCTCATTCACAATCATTCACAACCACATATGTAAAGAGTTAGTAACATAATCCTAACCCTTACTATAATCTTTTGAAATGTCTAGAAAGTATTAGCGTATTTCGCGAATTTTCCTATCACAAACGTAAAACATAGAACGAGATTAGTTCCTTTTCTTTTCTCGTACGTAATTCTTTTTGGAACAAATCCTACGGTATGGATGACAGGTGTTTGTTTAGGCCAAATGGTTAATTTAATTCTACCTTATAATTTCCATTATTTTCCGACAAGGATTTGGAGATGGGTCCATGGTCGGTCTCATATTTTAATCATGATTGTCCTCTCGCAATCTTATACCACGTGGATGGCCTCCCACAGCATGCATCGTTTTTCTCCTTGCGAGAGGCCAATATTGAATTATATATCAATTTAATTTTCGGATTATGCATGATAAGTCTAATATTTTATCCGAAGCTTGTGGTGAGGTTTTTTTCCCAGTCATTAACGTTCAGCAACCATCCCATCCTTAAATTGTCTTGCTTCTAGCAAAATGTTAATTGATTGTGTTAGATGTGAGCGTGTCACTATTAACTTGACTCTTAAAAGAAAATTATTGTGATATGAGTGGAGAACTGGTTCAAATTGATTCTTTTATATGCCTTAAATGATATAGAACTTCACAATTTATCTAGTGCAGTAAAAAAAAGAGGAAAAAAAAATGAGTACAAAGCAAATCAACAAGATGAAGAACTCATGGGTAGAACTTGTCCTTAAAAACTGACTTGCAAGGAAAGAGTGTCCAAAAGCCCTTATACAGTTATACTACTCTAGAACATGCTTTCAATTAATGTGGAATCTTGAGTCCCGACAGATTGTTTAATATTTTATACAGGCTTCGTTTGTATCTTTGTGGTGAGCGAATGAAACATGGAAAACAACAAAATTTGCTACCTCACAACAAACTCTAGTTTCTAAACTTTCTTCATCTCTTTTTCTATAAAAAAGATAACGGGGGATTTGAACATAAACTCTAAGGTGCATAGGTAATTGCTCTTAATCACTTGAGTTATAAACCCTTTATTTTCCATATCATTGACTTAATGATAGGGGAATTTCTGAAACACTCATACCCTCTAACATTTCCTAACTAGACACATATATAAGTTGAGGCTCCCCACTAGATGTTGGCATGACTGTTGCGTAGATACAGCTGCACCAAAATGGATAGAGTTGCATCCTCAACTTGTGATACTCGCAAGTGCACGAGCCGTTCGGTAGTATAGCGTATGTAAGTGCGAGGTCGATCCCACGAAGATTGGTGATTGAATGATTCAATTCATTTTCCCTACACAAAACAGAAATGAAAAAGAAGGGAAATAAATAAAACAAGGAAGAAAGAAATAACTAACTCAAGCAGATAAGTTCCCAAGTTCAATTAGATTAATGGATTGATTCTAGCTAAAGTATGATTAAGCCATGGTGTTTGGTCATAACCTTGTGTTCCTAATTCCCTAATTTGATCATTTGTTGTCTAACCTAAAATTAAGCATTAGGAACCCATTAAGCATAGAAGAACAATTTAAACAACCAAGCATGTATCTAATCCCTGTTGTCGAATGTCCATACATACTCTTCCTATTCATAGTTCAATTCGAATTAAAGTATGGTGTCTACTCTTAATTCAAACCAAGATAGCTAACATGCAAGCCTAAATGGTGATCAATCATTCAAACTAGCATATTAACTTATAAGCATAATGAATAAGAACAAAAATCATAATTGAAACTTGGAAACTAATCAAACTTGAAACTAAAGAAAAGAATTTACATAACAATGAAAATTAAAGTAGAACTTGGAAAGACTTAAAGGAAAATTTCAGCACAAAGATCTCATTATAACAATTGAAAACTAGAAAGAGAAACTAAGAGAATTTGAGGGAGAGAAGGGAAGGGAGCTCTAGAGAAGTGTTTGAGAGCTCCCCCCCTTGGGGTGTTTTTACAAGCTTAGAGAACTTCCCTATTTATAGGCCTAGGGGAAGTGAAAATCTGAATTCAATATGGCTAATGCATACAACACTTGTTTTATAAAATCTGAAATGGTTGATGCACTTATATTAGAAAATCTAAATTGGGTGATGCATTTGTATTAGAAAATCTTGAATTGGTTGATGCACTTCACCAATAGATCCCACCAGCAGCCCTAGCTCATCTTCATGTCACCATGACCAAGCTTCCAACCAGAAATGATAGCTCATACCTAGCTCACCATGACCAAGCATCCAACCAGCACATGCTGAGGTCAGCATGACCAGCAATTTCAAGGGCTTACGAATTGGGCTTCCCTTAAGCAAATTAAGACTTTAAGCACTCAAACTTGAAGTTCAGAATGTCTTCTTTCCAGCCATATATCATTTGGGCCAATCCAAGGTCGGAGGAGGAAGTTAAGGCCAAAACAAATTGCTAACTCATTTTGCGCGCTGATAAAATCCATCCTGAGCATGGCTCTGTGTTTGTTAGGTAACAGACTCCACAATTATCCAATGGGGCTGAATTTCGGATATGTTATAGTATACATCCATTGGAACAACCTTCATGAAGAATGTGGCCTCATCCGAGCTATGTAGGTTGCTGAAACAAAGCTTGCAATATGACCTACGAAACTGGGCTGGCAGGGGACTGTAGCCAAAATTGAGTTTGTCTTTAAGCTCTTCATCCATTCATCCAAATTAGGCCCTAACATGCATGGATTGCATCATTTACTATCCAAAGCCCTCATTATTACCTAAAGCTCAATGAATTGAAAGATAAACACAAAAAGGATTAAAAGCACAAGTTTAACTCAAAAACATAACCAAATCATAAGCTAGAAGGGTACAAAATGATATACAATTATGAACCGATCAAATACCCCCAAACTTAGATTTTGCTAGTCCTCGAGCAAAACAACACAAAACAAAGTTAAAAACAAAACAAGAAGTTAACTAGACCACTTTCGTAGGTAACTCGATTGCATTGAGCGAATGCAACAAGCCTTTAAACCTCTAGGCATCCCTAGTAGGAGGAGTTGTGTCTCCTGAGGGTTTAACAGTTACGATACCCACAAACGTTTTTCTAACTCTACAAAACAAAATGGTTAGAAAATTTATTAGATTTGTTAGTTCTTAAGCAAAACCAAAACCAAAAACAAACATAAAAATAAAAACAAAACACAAAACACAAAAAACAAAAAAAACAAAATCAAAATAAAAACTCAAAACAATCTTTCCGAACATTTTGTGAAGAGAAATGACTCATGCACATGACTTAAACGTTTTGACAATAAAAGCTCAATTTTAGACATTATTCACAAAGCGGCAAAGTTCAAAACATAATATGCTCAAAGTGTAGTAGTGTGATAGCCAAATGCAACAAATTCCCCAATCTTAGTTTCCACACAATTTCAAAAATCATACCAAGTACAAATGCAACTTCAAATCTCACCAAAGTTGTCCTCTCACAAATGAATCACTCGGAAGAGGGCTACAATGCAATACTCAGTTATAAACATGAGGTTAGAGTTAAACCATAAGGACTTAACTCGAAATAAAAAGATGAAGGACTTGCATTAATATGATCTCAAGAAGGATGCCAAACACTTAAAAGTAGAAAAATGAATGCAATTCAACCACATGACATTTAAGATCAATTTAGGTCTTTAGCATAGGTTGTAATGGGGCCAAGGGTGTAAGGTGAGTAAGAAATGAAGGGTATGGATAAAACAAAGTCCAAGAAACTCAAAATATAAGAGCATAAAACAATTGTTTACAAGACTTCGAATAATCACGATTAGATTTTTTCTTTTACGCGATCAAAACTCCTTATACCTTCATTTACAATGATTCATACTCCTTTCCTTAAACACCAATTTATTTTGAAGGCCCAAAAATGAAACCCAAAAATGAAATTTCATTCAACCACCACTTAATCACAACTTTTCTCTTTTCTTTCACCAATTGTGTGATTTTTTTTTTTCCTTCAAAATGTAACACCAATTCCTAAACTTAGTATGAAAAACACATCCCAATTAAAGCTCATGAGTTCCTTAGAAAGGTAAATATTTGTTTTTCAGGCTAAGGCGAGGAAATATAATTGGTAAATGAAAGAAAAGGTTTACATGTAGGCTCAAAATGGTTAACAATGGAAAATCATGCTTAAGCATGCATAAGGTTAGCTTGAAAGGTACAAACGATCCAAAGAGGGCCTAATATCATTTCTTAAATGTCATGAAATCGAATTGCAAAAGAATGAATGACTTTTAAGTATTCAACCAAATCAATGAATAATGAGATCAAACAACAACTTTGATGACAAGAAAATAAGAGTATGTGTATAACACTCATGAAATGAAGCACAAGGCTCAAAAGCTCACATTTATGGTTATATAAGTCTAATTTATGCTTGATACAATTCTTTGGGTCATGCAAATCCTTTAATTGGAGAATTATGAAACAAATGGCAAGTGCAAAGAAGGTTTCGAACATATCATGCTAGAATGATGCCAAATTAATCAATTAATTAATTTTTTTTTTTACAATAAAAACTTACAAGGAAAAAAAAAAAAAAAAATTCAATTTTCATTTATGTCATGCAAACATTTATCACAATCTCATCAAATGTGTTCGGAAAGTGAATAAAATCAAAATCAAAATCAAAATCAAAATCAAAATTAAAGCAAGACTTAACAAAATAAAATAAAAATAAAAACAAGCAAATAAAAAAAAATTTAAATTAAATTAAGGAAAAACCAATTTTACATGCTAAACTCCAATACCCCCAAACCTAGAAATGAACATTGTCCTCAATGTTTAAAAATTAGGAACAAGCAATGTCATAACAAGAAATGAAAGGTACTAAAGTAAATATAAACCACAAAAAAAAAAAAAAAAAAAAAAATTACAAAACAAACAAACAAATAAACAAAAAAGAAAAAAAATGAAACAGTAAAACACTCGAAACAGAAAGCCCTAAACAGACAAAACAGTAAGCCCTAAACAGACAGTCTTACGCAAACCAAAACCCAAACAATTGAAAGCCCAACCCAAAAGAAAGTTAACCCACCTTGAAACCTAACAACGGTGAAAACCCGAAGCCCACATGTTATTATTAATTTATTTTATTTATTTATTTATTTAATTTAATGAAACGTGAATTGGGAGTGCGAAGGCGGGTATTTACGAAACAGAAAAAGTGTGGTCCTTGATGCCTTGGTTCCTGGGAAGTCACGGGGAAAATAGGTGAGGGACGTGTCGGCGTGCAGAGGCCGCTTTCACATCCCCCAAGCTAGAATTATTAGACTCGTAGGAAGGCGCGATGACTTTTTCACTTGAAGGTGGTGAAAGGTGAAAATGCAATTAAGGGGGTTGGGAAACGGGTGCGGCGACATATAGAGATAAGCCGTAAGGGCCGCACAGAACTCAGAATCCCAATGGCTAGGGTTAGCAAAAACTAAGTCTATAAAAGGTAAAAAAAAGAAAGGGTAAAAAACACAAACTCAGAAACACACAAAAGAGAAAAGAAAGAAAGAAGATAAGAAGTGAGAAATCAAATGGCCTCTTCCTACCCCTTTTCGTTGGATCTCAACCTAGCTCCACCGACTCAGACACGAGGCCAAGAAGCGGCACCAGTATGGATGCCCTACTTTGCTTCCGCACGGGGGCCTGTGACAGTAACTGACTCAATACTCCTGGACAACGATGTTGCCATTGGAGTGGCTAGAAATTTAGTGACTCCTAAAGATATACGTGTTCTGGGGACAAGGGATGACAACCGGGTCGTGAGCGATGCCCTAGCACTGAGCGTGCAGAGTACGGCAACAGTCGCAAGTTTGGGTCATCGCCTACTTGCGAAGTCCCATGAGGTAGAGGTGCTGAAAGGTCAGTTGGCGGCGGAGCGAAGTATGGTTGAGGAGTGTCAGACTGCTATAAAAAGCTTGAAAAGGGAGAGGTCAAGGATAGTGGAGGTGAATCGACACCAGCTAGAAGTATTGCGGGACGAGAATAGAAACCTATCAAAAATGGTAGAGTTGTACTCTCGCGACATGCGAAAACAGCTGGAAGACCTAGACCGACCGGGTAAACGCAAGCAAGCAGATCGTGAGAGTAGTTACGCTCAAGCTAAGATTGCGATCTTTGGGAGCTCAAGTGGTGAGCCCCAAGAGGCTGTGCATGAAGCCCAGGAAGAGGACAGCCAGAGGGCCAAACTCAAAGCTCCAATGGTCGAGACACCGAGCACTGTGAAGAAATGACTTCTACTGCATTATTGATGTTTTTATTTTATTTTATTTTATTTTTTTGGTTGTTTTTGTCTTTATTTTGTTTTGGAAATAAAAGAGTAAATTTGCAGAAGGAAAAAGAAAACGGAAAAGAAAGCACACTTTCCAAACTTAAATCAAACGAAGACGACAAACGGAAATGGAAGCACAGTTCCCTAACTAAAATAAAATAAAGAAGATAGCCGAAAGGGAAAGGCAAAAACACAAAGCTCTAGAAAATGAAAGTAACGGGCAAAACAATAAAACACCAGAAAACACGGAAAAAAGAAAAGTAAAGTGAAAGTAAAGGTGCTCCCCCTTGAAGCGATTAGGTCGAGCATGCCCGGGAAATCCGAAATGGTGTTGGCACCTTCATCAGCATATGTCTATTTAAAGCACGCCTCTACAAGCGGATGATACCCAGCATTTCTTCCTGCAAACTCAAGGAAAACATCAAAAAATCCAGAAACAAAAAAAATGGCATCCTCATGCACTCACCTTGATGATCTCGACCTTGAGCTGTCCCTTGCACCTCCGAATGCCCAGATAAGGGCTCCTCCAAACCGTGTCTTCCCAAACTCCACATATCATCACGGTACGGCCTCAAACTTTGCTGAGGCAATACCGAACTTTTCTGAGGCACTGCCGAACAGAGCAGTGCTGCTAGGAGGCATGATTAGCAGCAAGCTCACTCCGACAGATCATCTGCATGTGGCACAGAGGTCTGACAAGGCAGCGGTAGAGGAGTCCCACAATTTAACTGTGCTCCACGCGGTCTCCGCTACCAATTTGGGCATGCGCCTACTAGCGAGGACAAGGGAGTGTGCCGCGATGAGCGAGGAAATAGCTTCCTTGAAGGCTATGGTGGCGGACTTGCAGAAGCGGCTCTACTGTGCCAATCAGCACGTGGAAGCACTGCAAAGAAAAAATGAGGACCATGTGGAGCTGCTGCAGATTCTACAAGTGCGAGAAAATAGAGGCAAGCCATGATGATGAAGAAGATGAAGAATATTTCTTTTTTTTGTTTTGTTTTGTTTTTTTTTATTGTTTTTTTTAATTTTGTTTTTGTTGTTTTGTTGTTTTTTATTTTATTTTATGCAATGTTTGAAATAAAAATGTGTTTTAACATTCAGAAATAAACTAACCAACCAAACCACGTAAATAAAAACATAAACTAACTTAACGAAACAAAAACAAAAACAAATAAAAAACAAAGACTCAACAGAAAAGAAAACAAAGAAAATAAAAATAAACTTAATTTAAAAACACACGAATATACAAGCAACTCACAGATGACCAGTTAAGGGCCTCAGAAAACACAGCCAGGGGATCCGGGAAGGTTGGAGGGGTCACAATGGTCCCGCTTAAAACCCAAACTTCTTAGACACTGAAGGTGTCGCCTATAGAACTCCTAGACACTGTATTGACGGAAGTGCTCACTGGAGTTACCATAAGTCAGCTCATATGAAAAATCTTTTTAAAATTTTTAAGATAAGAAACAAAAACAAATTAAGATAAAATGGAACAACAAACCATAAACGAAAATGAACTAAGTACTCTCAACAAATTCAAACAAACAACATAAATTGTTGTACTAAAAGAAACAAACCAATAAACCAAAGAAAAACACAAACAGCACTTTCTATCACCCGTTTATCACCATTTGGACAGATTCGTTTCTCTGTTTTTCAGCTTCGACCTGTGTTCAGTTTTTAGGCTATAACTTTCCAACTGTAAGTCCAAATTTCACGTTCTTTATATGGTTGGATTCAGCACAGAAAAACAAAGAACTCAACGCGGACCAAAAGGTAAAAACAATGACGGAAATAAACATAATTCAAAGAAGAGAAAGGATTGAAATGCTCCCCCTTGAAGCGATTAGGTCGAATGTGATGCACTTGGAGGTCGCGACTTCTCCCATTGCTCCACACTTCCCATTCTTGTGATTGAGATTGCCATCTCTCTCCATTTTTATTAAGCTATCATAAATTGCTAAAACAAACACACAAACTTGAAATGGAATTAAAAGGATTAGGAAATAAAAACTAAAATGAAAAGGAAAATTAACACACATCCAATTCCATGCTTCAAAGCAACAAGCACCAATGGGTTGTGTAAGCTGGGACTTAAACCCAGTTCTCTTGCTTGTTGGGCAATTGTCCTTTTCTATTGGACTACAAACACAACTGGTCCATTAACGTCATTAACTTTAAAACAAGAAATTGTCTAGAAAAACATGAAAATGAAAAATAAAAATAAAACAAGTAGGGAAAAGAAATAGAACCAAACTATGTTGCCAATCCCCGGCAACGGCGCCAAAAACTTGTTGCGTAGATACAGCTGCACCAAAATGGATAGAGTTGCATCCTCAACTTGTGATACTCGCAAGTGCACGAGCCGTTCGGTAGTATAGCGTATGTAAGTGCGAGGTCGATCCCACGAAGATTGGTGATTGAATGATTCAATTCATTTTCCCTACACAAAACAGAAATGAAAAAGAAGGGAAATAAATAAAACAAGGAAGAAAGAAATAACTAACTCAAGCAGATAAGTTCCCAAGTTCAATTAGATTAATGGATTGATTCTAGCTAAAGTATGATTAAGCCATGGTGTTTGGTCATAACCTTGTGTTCCTAATTCCCTAATTTGATCATTTGTTGTCTAACCTAAAATTAAGCATTAGGAACCCATTAAGCATAGAAGAACAATTTAAACAACCAAGCATGTATCTAATCCCTGTTGTCGAATGTCCATACATACTCTTCCTATTCATAGTTCAATTCGAATTAAAGTATGGTGTCTACTCTTAATTCAAACCAAGATAGCTAACATGCAAGCCTAAATGGTGATCAATCATTCAAACTAGCATATTAACTTATAAGCATAATGAATAAGAACAAAAATCATAATTGAAACTTGGAAACTAATCAAACTTGAAACTAAAGAAAAGAATTTACATAACAATGAAAATTAAAGTAGAACTTGGAAAGACTTAAAGGAAAATTTCAGCACAAAGATCTCATTATAACAATTGAAAACTAGAAAGAGAAACTAAGAGAATTTGAGGGAGAGAAGGGAAGGGAGCTCTAGAGAAGTGTTTGAGAGCTCCCCCCCTTGGGGTGTTTTTACAAGCTTAGAGAACTTCCCTATTTATAGGCCTAGGGGAAGTGAAAATCTGAATTCAATATGGCTAATGCATACAACACTTGTTTTATAAAATCTGAAATGGTTGATGCACTTATATTAGAAAATCTAAATTGGGTGATGCACTTGTATTAGAAAATCTTGAATTGGTTGATGCACTTCACCAATAGATCCCACCAGCAGCCCTAGCTCATCTTCATGTCACCATGACCAAGCTTCCAACCAGAAATGATAGCTCATACCTAGCTCACCATGACCAAGCATCCAACCAGCACATGCTGAGGTCAGCATGACCAGCAATTTCAAGGGCTTACGAATTGGGCTTCCCTTAAGCAAATTAAGACTTTAAGCACTCAAACTTGAAGTTCAGAATGTCTTCTTTCCAGCCATATATCATTTGGGCCAATCCAAGGTCGGAGGAGGAAGTTAAGGCCAAAACAAATTGCTAACTCATTTTGCGCGCTGATAAAATCCATCCTGAGCATGGCTCTGTGTTTGTTAGGTAACAGACTCCACAATTATCCAATGGGGCTGAATTTCGGATATGTTATAGTATACATCCATTGGAACAACTTTCATGAAGAATGTGGCCTCATCCGAGCTATGTAGGTTGCTGAAACAAAGCTTGCAATATGACCTACGAAACTGGGCTGGCAGGGGACTGTAGCCAAAATTGAGTTTGTCTTTAAGCTCTTCATCCATTCATCCAAATTAGGCCCTAACATGCATGGATTGCATCATTTACTATCCAAAGCCCTCATTATTACCTAAAGCTCAATGAACTGAAAGATAAACACAAAAAGGATTAAAAGCACAAGTTTAACTCAAAAACATAACCAAATCATAAGCTAGAAGGGTACAAAATGATATACAATTATGAACCGATCAATGACACACACGTAAAAGAATTAGCTGTGTAATCAACATGATATTGAGTAAGGCTTTTGTTTTGGAGATAATTCAGTGGCTGGATCTAATGTGTTTTTAATTAAATATGCTCCTCAGGTTTTACATGTGGTATTAGAGCTAAAGACCTAGTTGGTAAAAGCTAAAATCAACTACTAGAAACCCTAGCATGTTTTCAGGTTTTTCTTTTCAATTTCTTGCTGGTGGTTTCGGTATCATGATGAATTAGGGCTGTTCACACAAGCTATAATTTCTCCGAATTGGTATGAGGATAAATTATCCTATTTCTCTTCAGCTTATGTAAATTGCTTGAGTATTTCACTCACTCCTAATTCCTAAACTTGATGGACATTCATAGCATAGATAGCTCCCTCACGGTATCTCACTCACATGACATGATGAGCATTGGTGCGTATTGGGGCCCCACTTTAATGGACAAACATTCATCAATATGGCATTCCTGTCCCTAGCTACTTACCAAAAACCCTATTGTCTTCTCTCTTGACTTGTCCCCACAATTTTCTTTAGGCTGGAAACACTCCCCAACTACTACTTTCCATGAAAGAAATATGATATCAACCCCACGCCCACGCCCACGCCCACGCCTCCTCATCAAATCAAACGGCCCTTGGAAATTTTCAATGCATCAAATGAAATCGTCAAAATTCCCAAAAGACGCCCCTCATGTCCCTACAGCCTTCCCCTTGCTTTCATTCAAAGCATGTTTCAAGCCTTCAACCTCGGCCAATCAAAAACTCAACAACCCTTTGATTCATTCATTCAACCAAAAATCTTACCAAGTAACAAAACAGAAGAAGATTGAAAAAGAGGAGGATGGTTATAGGACTATTAGCTTGTAGAAGTCCTCTGAATCACGGTTTGACATATGTGCAAAAATAATTCATCAAAAACACAAAAAGAAAAAATGTAGAAGTTTCCACTTACAGAGGAAGAAGAGAAGTATTTTCCTTCTTGGATCCTATTAATAATTTGTTCTTTTTTCATTTCTCGTTCTATCAAACAGATGGGGCTTTGAGCAAGGGGAAAAGACAGAAAAGAAAGTCCAATTCCATAAATCCCACAAGATGAATAAAAGCTGTTGATCATTTCCCTAATACTTTTGTCTATATATGCACACACACACCCACCAAATTAATCAAATTTAATGTAACCCAATTTGGAAGGAAGCTGTATATATTAAATAAATATGTGACAACATGTGATCATGAAGCTGCAGAAGAGTGGTGGGATTGGGGTTGACAAAATGGATAGAATCTGGGGAAGCCATCTGCTTCTGCTTGGGCTTTTGTTGTAGTTTTGTTGGTAGTGGAGGTAGTGGTGTTGGTGGTGGCGATGCGCTCACAGGAAGGGCACATGGTGAGGGTTGTGGCTGGTGATTGCATGTAGAACGGGTTTGAATGATGATGAGTCTTCAAAGCCCTCAACTCCTGTAGCTCTTTGTGTAGCCTTCTGTTCTCTTCCGTTAGTGTCTCACAGCATCTCTTGAGAAACTCACAGTCAACCTCCGTTTGCTTCAGCTTCGTCCTGCACTTACATCATCATTCATCATCACTATCATCATCATTTACAGATTATTATTATTATTTTTGGTAAAATAAAGAGAAAGATAAAGCCTTACTTTTATCATCAAGAATAACATAATCTTGCTAGGAATTAATATATAATATAGATGTATATATACCTTGCTCTTCTATTCTGGAACCAAACTTCAACTTGTCTTGGACGAAGATTAAGCTGTTTTGCCAGTGCTAGCTTTTGCTTCTGCCAACATTATAATATCATAAATTAAATTAAATACTATATATATATATATATATATATATTTTTTTTTGGTATGGATATTGTTTTTGTGTGGTCCAGATTCACATAAAGACACAACATTTCAGTATGTATGGAATATGGATGTATGATATTCTTTTGTGTACGGATACTTACAGGGTTGAGAGTGTGGTGTTCTTTGAAGCTTTCTTCAAGAAAAGCAGACTGTTCTTTAGAAAGCCTGAGCTTCTTCCTGGTGTTGCTGCCATTGATGTCATCCTCATCACTTGCTCTAGAATTAGATTGCCTTTCTCCCTCATCCCCTTCTGCTTCTGGAGAGTGACTCCTCTTTCCTCCACTGCCCCTGTAATTGCTGCTATATAACCCTATATCCATCTGAAACGACGACGCACCACTGTTTGTAGGCGACGATGACACCGCCGCCACTTCCTCCACTCTGTTCACATTTTCTGATGAGCCCCCTCCTCCTCCTACTATCCCAACCCAATTATTACCCAGAAAAATAATTAAAAATTGTCACAAATTAAATTACCTAAAATTGTACAAAAGAAAGAAAAAAAACAAACATACACATACACATACACATACACACAAGATCATATTGGTAAAGGTGGGATTGTATTGGAGTCTCTCACCGTTTTGATCTGAAGGAGTGGGCCAAGGGAAGCCATGGCTGCCGCTTCTGGGGGCTACAGGAGTGTGGGGGAGAAGATCAAGTTGAACTGGTACATCTGATTTGGAACCACAAGCAGCACTAAACCTACTTCGATCATCATCATTTTGATGATCATTTCTATCAAGTTGTTGATCTGCTTCTCTAGGACTAGTACTCGTGCTGCTGTCACAGCTTGGACCGATTGATAAGCTCATGCAAAACCCTGTCGTTTTGGCGGCGGCCATGATGACCCGATCATCACGGGGCTTCTCTGATGATGATGATGAGACTAACCCAAATGGCTCTGCAGGAGCTTGCACATCTCCTAAGCTCAAACAGAGCTCCATCTTTCATATACAGAAGAGGAAGAGGAAGAGGAAGAGGAAGAGAGCTTCTTCAGCTTCAATGGGGTTTGGTTTGGTTTGGAAGTTTGGACTGATTATTGATTAAAAAGCAAAGATCTCCTGGAAAAGAGTCTTTTTTTATAGAGAGAGGAATGGGAGACTATAAATTGCATCTGTCAAACCATACAACCGCAGACCCAACAGTCACCTTTTCTTATTCGTTTTCTTTCTTGAAACTCTTTTTCATTTTTTTTTTGTTTAAAAAAATAACAGTACAATAATAATAATTGGGGTGAAGGTTGAGGGAAACCAGTTTGACCGACAAACCTTACTGAGGTTGACAAACACACGTGAAAGCCAATTTTTATTAGTGAACTGTGAAGGAGAGGAAAAAGGAAGAAGCTCATAAAGCAAAGCAAAGCAGGGGGGAAGACGAGACTTTTGTTCAAGATTTTGCGAATCCTCAATCCTCAATCCTCAGTCAGTCAATCGCTTTGGTGACTTGGTCCCTACGATCCCTTCTTATCCAAGGAAGGCGCGTGATCATTTCAGTAGTCAATCACATTGGGCCTACTCTTTTGATTTCTCCTTATACTGCCCACTAAAACTCAGGTAATTACTCGGGAGGTTGTGAAGAAATGTCCCAAATCGGAAAATTAAGTGACCTAGGATGGACAATTTTTATTTTATTTTGATCAAACTTAGAATGGACTTTATTAGGAGTCGGGCTATTCTTCTCATTATCAATTGAATTTAGGATAGAACCTCTAACTTCAAAAAGTTACGTGTTACACCAAAACTCTTTTGGGATAAAATATCGTCATGGATGAGTGGTTAAGTTCAGAAGAAGAAAAAAAATTACTAGTTCAAGGTATATTTCCAACAACTGATGTGATGTGGCGTCATTTAAAATTATTTCTACACCTCTAGCTAGTAGCTTGTGGCAAGAAAATAACAATTTTCCTCACCAAACCAAGACCCGCTCTTAATTGGGCGAGGACGGTTTTAGCATTTGGAGGATCCAAACTGCCACAACGTCTTCTTCTTCTTCTTCCTCGGGGTAGAGGAAAGTTCTCTGCGAGAGGTTTGTAGACTTTTTATTTTCAAGCAAACTTTGAATATATGTTATCTAAGATTAATAGTTAATAATTTTGCATGTGGATTTTAACGGTTGGATTGAAAGTCAAGTTAATCAGATTGGTTTGAATATTTGAAGGCAAGGAAATACCTCCAAAACAGTGATATATATACATATATATACATATATACACACATATTATATAGCAAGACATTGTCGAAAGAAACATGTATCATTGATTATGTATCATGATGAAAAAAAATCCAGAATCATGATTAAAGGCTATAAATTGGGAAAATCAATACGCGTTCTAAAAAGAAAGTTGCGTTTATTTAAAGATATTCAACTTAAACTGGGTGCTTTGTTCATAATGCGTAATGATCATAGGATGTCACTCATGCACATCACGTACTTTAAGCAAAGTGGCTGACAAAATTAGCTACACATAAATAATAATCATCTCGCAAAGCATGAGCATGTTGGTTTCTGATGGAATTATAGTGTGAAAAACATTCATGATCGCGATCACCTTGAATTGTCTAATGTGTGCCTCTTCATTTGTTTTTGTTTGATTCAATTTAAGATTAGTTATACTTTTTTTCCTTTTCAAGTGAACTTTATGTCTTATAATTATGTTTGCTAGTGTCACTAACTTAGGAAGATTAATCTGTTGTCTCCATATTATAAAGAGAAATGCTAGCAAGACTCGTTGTCATCACCGCACGTTTGTTGTGTAAAATTGATCAAACTTAATATTAACTCGTAAGACAAAATCGATTAGCTTTTTTCTATAAATAAAAAACCAGTACGCACAATTTATCAGTTTATTAAAATATTTACATTGACGGATTCTCGAAGGATTGAGGTGAAGGCATAATGAAGACCGCTGACTTTTGGCATCCAACCAACCAACCAACTAAACATAACGCACTCTTCTTCTTCCCCTCCCTGTTGAGGGAACACAGAGACATAAAACGGAGACGTGTAAGCACATTGCTGGCTCCATCATCCGATCGGATCAGAAGCTTAAAAAGTTTGAACCGTTTCATGTGGTTAGTTGGAAAATTAAACATGTTTGGTTTCATTTCATTTAACAGATGAGATGAATATGAAGAAAAAAGGGTGATTGGGTTTGGATTAGCACGAGAAAGATATAGAGAGATGAAAAAGAAAAAGATTTGAGTATTAATTGGGCGGGCGGGCAGGCAGGCAGCACATGTCAAATCAAATCCATTAGATTTTCCAACTTTTTTGCTTCTCCAAGAAATCCTGCTGGGCTGCTAGACTGCTTTGCTGCCACAATAAAATTCAAATAATTGCTTCTTCTTTTGTTTGTTTGTAAGAAAATCAAATAATTGTTGTATCATCATCAGTAGCATCACATTATTTGTAGAAATAAAATAAAATATTCTAAAATGTCAAATGCAACTTTAAAATGCCTATACAAGGAAACAAATAGAAACAATGTATATGTTGCTAAATCAATTCCAAATATCCTAACAACAATATACTAGACATGGGTAAAACTTCCCCAGTGACTTGAGCTAGCCGAAAAGTTGAAACACGATCTAAAGAGAATCACTCTCGAAAATAACTCTTCTATAACCCCTTTCAACCGCCATAATTCCCCCAAATCTAATCCAATGACATTAAGGACAAAAACTAGCTGCTAATCGACATAACTCTCCTAGAGAGAATAAGAACACCCAACAAACTCATCTAAGTTTTTGAAATTATACGAGAAAAAACACAGAAAACTCATAAAGTTTCTAGACTTTATTAAACAAACTAAACCAAAATAAACAACTAGAACAATAATAGCAAAGGAAAACCAACCGCCGCTAATCTTCCTTCTAGACATGACATAGAGAGTGCCACCTAGTTACTCCAAAGCATCAATGCACCAATGAGAAGTGGATCTACCATAACCAAGCCACAACACCTCAAGAGCAGCCTCTCAAGATAAGGCACAACCAAAGCTAGCCCATATATGAAATAATAAATTTGCTAAAGAAAGAATAAATCAACGTAAGTCCACCAAAAGCCAAAGAACCCCCAATCTAAAGCGCTCTCTCTCCCTTAATGGCCAGGATTTCTTTAAAAATCTAAATTAATATAGTGGATTTCATTCTAATTTGATTTAGAATTGTCAACATTATAAACAACCTAAAAAAGTGGTCATGTATATGATCCCTTTTTCATTCTTTGGTGTTCATAGTTTTAGTTTTGATAATTATTTTAAGGGCTTCTTAGAGCATCCACAGGGGGGTGTAAATTCGGGGGTGTAAAGTCATTTTTACATCCCCTTTACACTTCCGGGGGGTGTAAATATGTTTTTTGCTCCAGTGGGGGGGTGTAAATTCGGGGGTGTAGCCGTGGGTCCCAGCCTTTTATGTTGACTTTTCTTCATTTTTCTTCTCTTTTCTCGGGTGGGTCCCGCCTGCAAGGAATGTAAAAATAGATGTAAATATACATTTTATTTTACATCCCCATGGTGGTGATGTATATTTAATCAATTTACATCTCCTCATTGGAGACGATTCCGGTGACTCGGGGTGTATATTTAACATACACCCTCATATACACCCCCCCATTGTGGATGCTCTTAGATCTAGGTCCAAAATGATTAGCTGTCATTGGGTCTAGTCCTCGCGTTTTTTGTTTTAGATGTAGGTCCTTTGACATTTATTACTTTTTTTGTTGTGTCAATTTTACCCTTTAAGGTAAATAAAGAAAACACATTGAAAATCTAAATTTAATGCATTATTTCCTTGTAATTGAATTCCAGAATTTGAATTTTGAATTTTTTTCCTTGATAATATTCCTAATATATAGATAAAATACAATTTAATCAATAAAAAAGTAAAGACTCACATATTATACCAATCGATCAGACAAGCACCCACATTAAATTATGTACCTGACATACAGGTAAATAATGTTAATACATACAGGTATATATGTACCTGCCTTACAGGTAAGTGTTTTTTTCTTGAGTTTTCTTAAGCAGTTTTTTTTGGAGCTTCATATTTATATACATACGTACATGTCTTCCATGTAATAGTGTTTTTTTTTTTTCCAAAGAAATTTTGTATGGATTTTTTTATCTCAGTTGAGTTTAAAGATCCATTACCAAGATATTATATGAGTTCAATTAGCTAGGCTAGAGGGTATAACTACCTAGACTAGAGGTAATTTATGGATTTAATTACCTCGACCAGAGGTAATTTATGGATTTAATTACCTGCATACTGCATACAAGGTGTATGTATAGGTACCTTACCTATTGTTAAGGTATGAAGTTTTTATGAACTCTTATTACAAATTTTGATATCAGTATACCTTGGGAAAATTTCAGAATTCAATAAATAGATTTGCAGTTAAATTCAAATCAAATATGATAATTAATATCCTACAAATCAATAACTTACCAGTTTTACGAATTCATAATTTACCTTATTTATGTTTTAGGTGCATAACTGGAACAAAAAATAAAAAATTAATAAAAGTAAATATCAATAAATTGAAAAAGGCATGTAATCTTATATGGCGCAAAAGTCAAAGGACTTGGATCAACAACAATTTCTGCGTGGATTGCACCTAAAATCTCTCCTCATAATTGGACTTATGCCAAATTTTCTATTATTTTAAATGAATATTAATCATCATATGATAGCCACCCAACAGAATTTGAAAATGAGAGCTTGAGATTGTGGCAGAGGCAGACAGAGCCAACAAAAGTCAGAATAAATAAACTTTGACAAGGCGTGCATGACAGTCGGTCGATCTTCATCATTACATTACATCCTCATCAGCTTCCTTCTCATCGACCAATTCAATTCCTCACCCTAACCTAACCTTTTATTTACAATTAATAATATATTGTATTTGTTGAAGAATATGAAGTACGATAGCAGAATAATAATCAAAGGGTAATGCTAGGATTTGTTGTGGTAGTAAGTCTAGTAATTTCTCATAATTAAATAAAATATAACATATAATGAATGGTTTCATTATTAATGATATCGAGCACACCTGCCGAATATGCAAGTGGTTAACAGTATTCCACAACTTTCTTTAATTGAAGAAAAAGGGAAAAAGATCACAATCTTCCAGCGTATTGATACTGAAAGGCTTGTCAACTTGTTATTTGTTACCCCTCTAATCAGTATGTCCTAGTTCTTTTAGTTCTCACTTGTCATAATACGAACTTGATTTGATAGAATTTGGAAAGTTGCCATCACATCTTTTCATTTTACAAATTATATATAGAAAATCATAAATCCAAAATTGATGCCATAATATATATTATATTTGCATGGACTTTTATGTATAATTTATAGAAAAAAAAAAGGAAGAAAAAAACAAGAAAAGGATATTGGAAGAATGATTGGTGAAAAAGATTGGAGGCCGGCCAAATGCGATGAATTGAATGATAAGGTTTGTGAAGAAGAGCAATGCAATTTGCAAAGCAATCATGGAAAGGGATGACGATGGGAAAAATATCATTGTCAAAATGTCTGGCAGTCAGTCATCCATCATCATTAGAATCATTACATGCATCATAATTAAACATAACCCGACTGACTTGGCCCCCAAAATGTACAAGTTGCCAGACATACCGCAAACATTGTTCATGCTTCATGCTTAATCACTCTCATCATCTTCTGCGCAAGGAAAAACAAACCGAAAAGGCATCCATGGTCATGACTAGTGGTCAGTGTTTGGGAGTGCTTTTCAGTGCGTTTAGTAGAAAATTTTAAAGTGCTTATGGGTCATAAAACCGCTTTTTGAAGAAACACTTGCTATGTACTTCTTCCAAAAGCATTTTAATGAAGCGCTTAGCTTTTTACAAAAATTTCAACGTTTTTCTAGTAAAAGCACTTATCTGAAGAAGTGTTTTCTATAGAAGCAATCCCACACACCAATTATTTATCAACTTCACTTATTATTAGCTCCAGCCTCTCCTACAAAGAGACTTTTCTTACCTCGCATTTCTTAATATATTCTTTGTTCCCAGTATCCCATCCCACGGCAGTTGTACCGTAGCTGCTCCACCCATAATCCCACCGGTGATGGTAAAAACCCTTCCACATACAGAGTCCCATTACTGAAATTCACCAAACCTTTCCAAGAAAGCTGGCACTTAGCAAGAAAGATTGGAGGGTCTTGTCGAGGATGTTCCATGGCTTCTGCCCGGTCAAGAGGGGCAAAAACAATCATCATCTTTGTATTCTTGAACCACACCAATTGCAAATCAAGAGCTCCATTGGCCATCACTGTGTATCCACTGTATTGCAGTCTCAAAAATTGATACCTCAATTTTATTCATTGTTCAAAATTTATTTTAACATCAATTCTTTATTTTTTCCTGTTAATTTTTTACTTATGAATATTTTTAACCTAAAAAAAATTCAAATTTTATTTCATACACATAAACAGGAAACCACAAATTAGAACAACATTCGAGTACAACATAACAGAAATAAAATGGTCATACCATCACTAACAAGTTTCTCCACCTAACCCAGATATAATTTCAATCTCCAGTGCAGAACATTTTAGTCTTGACCAAATCAGCTGGCTGGGGTACAACAAGCTGAAGAACGCTTGAAGCAAAAGTAGGCCACTATAAAAGTGCGAAGTCCTCCTGCAAAATAAAATCCCAAGCTTTTGCAGCATATGTAAAAATAATCAATTCTTTGAGTAAAGTAGCAAACTGGTAAGCAGATGAGGTTCTTGGAGCATGGTTCAATTCTACATGATTGAAGACTCGAAGTTTACAAGTAACCTATCTACCAGTGGAGGATTAACCATCGTTTTCATAACTGGCATATGTTGCTTATTAGAACCCTGCACCCGGCCATGGCAAATTTCTTTCCAGCCAGAAATTTTTCCTGCCTGATAAAATTTCAGTTTTTCTCTTTTAGTCTCAGAAAATAAAGGAAAAAGAAAAGAATTCAATCCAAAACGAAAAACTTACACACTTTTAGTAACAAGTTTAACCCTTACAATAATAAGCTGGCAGCAATTTAAATGATGGGAAATATGGGAGAGGAAATCGGAACTTGAGAAATGCTACAAAAACTTTGCTTAAAATCAATAAACTCACATAAGAGGTTGAGGTTAACATCATGATTTATAGTCAATGAGAAACATGCCAAATACTATTCTAAATTTAAAGAATACCTCTGATGGTATGTCAACAACAACTACTCCTTTAAACTTCTTTGTCTGCTATCAGAGCATTTCAATCTTTTTGAATCTTGAACTGAAACCCAAACACGACCTTTTGGCAAAAGCTGATCTTTCTCACTGAAGTGATTCACTATGATTGAGTCATTGACCATCTTTGAGGCAAAACATCTAAACCAATACAGTTATGAAGTATGTCACAATTTCATTACCAAACCCTCAAGGATGCTGTACAACCTAGAGATATGTATAGAGGAAGATAGGAAAAAGCCAGGCAAATTCATTGAAAAGAAGGTGCACCTTCATAAAATCCCACATTAAAAATTGATATTGATTTACTCTTTAGGTCTTCTTCACTTTCACTGTTACCAAATCATATAGATGGTGCTTTCATAGAGTAACTCCTCTATTGTAGTACAGAATGTTATAACTAGTTTTAGTGATCAATAGAAAAACTACTAGTAAGAGAAAGGAGGTGGAAGGAGATCATTTTCTAACCAGAAACATGTATTTCTCATTCTAGGATGCGGTAATGAGTTTTCCTTGATGAGAGAGGCAAAAGAGACTGTTAAATAAGCGCTCAATGGCTGATACTTCTTTAAGTCATCACCGCCGGACTACCTTAGGATGTATACTTGACTCTTGGTCACAGAAGAAACCATTTTGGTAAATAGATGTAATACTCATGGACTGTATCAGGCATGGACAAAAGACGAAATCAACTTGATGTTCTATGAATGTTTTATGGCATCTCACATATCACCTTAAATAAGCATAACTGAAGCTGGTGAACCGGACAACAAATATAAATGAGGTAAATGCTATATGCCCTAATATGGAAAGCAGCAAAGTAAGGTGCATTTAACTCCAGAATCAACAAGAAAATCAGGTCTTCTAATAACAGAGTGAGCAATTCACAAGTCAGATGCCAGAACATCCAAGATCAAATAAATAAACTGAGGGTCCACTGTCTTGGCCTTTGAGTCTAAATATGGGAAATGTTTACCTTTTGTTCCAAAGGACGGTGAACTGGAAGTCATCGATGTTCAGAGTTTGTCAGTGCAAGTATTGTCCTCCTGGTCTATGATTATACATAAGAACACCAGTAAAACAAATGAAAAAATAGCTCTCAATCATTTTTGATAGATATGAATCTTGCACATTGCAACCAAGAATATAATAGACTGACATTTAAAGATGAGGACAATTTGTCAAATGCAATTTGACACAAAAGAATGCCGTTTCACTAATAAAAGACTTTTGAAAAGATCCGTGCTGCAACTCAAGTGGGATATTGAGGTGGCTATTTGATTTGGATGCATATTGACCCAAAGTAGTAGACACCAAAATCATACATAAAAAAAGTAAAAATTAGATACCTATTAATGATTCAGACATCAAAACCTAAGAAGAATGAAGTTGAAAAAAAGTGATCAAAATCCTTTTTGAATTTTGAGTTATTAGATTTGTTACCTTGTCACATTTCTGCCATCCTAAAAGGCATTAGCATTAAGTTCTTAAAGCAAAAGTATAATTTAATAGAAAGTCGACCTCTAGAACTAGAAGTCAAAATCCCATACAAAGCCAATTGAAAAATGTAGTCCTGATCTTCACCTGCATGTCCAAGGTGTTTCAAGAAGTCAAATTTAACATACCAGGGCGCAGCTTACGTTATGGGACAACAAAAAATCCCATTGCACTTTATATTTATTTCTTCTTCCAAACTTAGAGGGTTGGGGTGGCAAATATAGATTAAAATGATCTTATTGTAACACTTTTCAAATAATGCAATGAAAAATACTGAGAAGATTGGTGTCTGGTAAAAGAACGCTTCACCTAGCTATTAGTTTTGGACTTGTGATAACAAAATCCAAGAAAGTATCAGATTGAAGAACTAGCAGCTGATGATTTCAAAAGCTAGTAGTAGATATATATACCAAGATATAAAGCACCTAGTAGACATAAAAACTAGAAGTAGTATCTATAAGACTTACACATATGAACTGCTCTTTGGGGCACAGAAAGGCACCTGTGCCATGGCACAACACCAGAAACTATCATCAATACATCCTTTGAATGAGGACAACACTGAAAATTCCATGGAAAGTTCAATTCTTGGAAATAAGAAGACATGACTGTGTTCTTATTCATAACCAGATGCCATACAACACATTTGACTATCTTTTTACAGAATGAATTCAAAAATGCTATTAACAGCAGTCGGAACTTCATACATGGTTGGCATACACAGCCATATGAAGAAAAAATCTGAAACCTTCTGCAAACGTCAGTATCACAATGAGGAACCTTGCATCATTTTGATCTATTTCTCCAGGGAAACAGCTTTTTGTTTATCTCAACCTTCTCCTTCTACGTTCAGATGAATGTCCATTGTTTACGTCAGAACCTCTTGGATTAGTTCTTCTCCGAGAAGAAGAAGAGGGCAATGTAGAATTTATTTCTGAATCCGTTGTCTGGTCTTCCAAGTCCACAACAACAGTATCAGTTCTTAAAAAAGAATCAGAAGGGAGCACATCAGAATTGATTTCAGCTGCAGTATCAGAAGTCTGGCTATCTGGGTGTAAAACTGCAGCGATGCTTGAAGATGTATCTCCATTACCAATATGTGGAGATTGTTGCTGGTTTCTTCTCACATGGTGACTACTACTGTATGCCTCGAGGTCCTCGACTAATCTTTCTGCAGAATTCATTGCAGTATTCAATGCTGAAGAAAAGGAAGATACTGAAGCAGCTCCTTGTAATAATCTTGAAACTTGAAGGGAATCATGCTGCGGGTGGCTTGTTGTCTCAGTGGCAGGTGATGCCTGGGATCTGGGCACGAAAGTAGTTCTTTCAGCCATGATATGTGAACCGAGAAGATCCTGTGACCGTCTTCTCTCCCCCATTGCACCAACTATGTCACTAATTTGCTGAATCCTTTCTTCAATCAAAATAGAAGATGTTCCTCGACTAATAAGCTGTTGCCTAAAACCATCAATCCTGTTTGCATGGGGCCTAGGAGGGGCCATCGGAACAGACTCCTTTGACTTGCGAGAACAGTTACCATCCCCGTTCCCATAAATTGGGATTAGAGTTTTATCAGTAACTTCTCCTTTACACTCAGGGCATTCCTTTGCATATGAATCCACATATGGCAACTGACAGAAGCATGGCCAACAAAACAAATGACCACAACATGTCAATATAGGATCTCTTGCCATGTCGAAGCATATCTTACAATCAAAGAAGCTCCCAGAACGAGACTCTGCCTTTTTAGAATTCGTCTCCATCCCCAGTGCCTTGGCTACCAAATGCATTTTGTCACCTCTGTTGGTTTTGCCAGATTCCACTGTTTCTCGGGTAGCTAGAGCATCGTTCCCATTCTGAATGCCTTCATTTAGTGCATCAGAAGCTCCAACTCCTGCAGTGATATTCACCATCTGAGGGGAAGCATGAGGTTGTAGCCACCTATCACGCTGCCTAGCCCTGAAGGTGACTGCTTCTAGTAGTCTGATGCGTTCTTCAATGCGTTCTTCAATGCGTCCATTGGCAGTTTCAAGCTCATTGAGTATGGATTCTAATCTGATCACTGAATCATGAGGCTCCTGGTTCCAATCCAAAATCATGATTTCTTCCCTCATATTATTCCCCATTAATGTTTTTCACCAATTCTTTCTCTTTATGGTCAAGAACCCAATTTACAATCCGGGAAAATTTTGATACCCACTACAGCAAATCAGCAACACGGTTACTTTCCTGCCATATATACAAAAACAGTACCCTTGAATTTCGATGGGTATGCTTCATCATTTCATTACAACTAAAATAAATTAAACTCACATTTTATTTCATACATTACAAGTAATTTCCTTTGAAAGATGAATACTCAAGCATAAATGATTTTCTATTTTATTCTTTCATTCAGGAATAATATAAGCCCGAGAAAGGTTACGCAATCAATGAATCAAGAAATACCAAGAACGGAAAATGTCTACTTCATGTATAATCAGATTTACGTACCTTTTAACATCGTATATCTTAGTTCAACAGAGATAACAACTATGGCGGACAAATTAAAATGAAAAAGAAAATAATTGAATAAACCTTGTATACCAAAACAAAATGTTTAGGATCGGCACAGGTGGTTCCCTATTTTCTTCTTCTTCTCTGTTGTGAGAGACAGGCGCCAAGGGCAGATAAGCGACTGGGAAAATAATACTGCCTTGGAGCCAGCCAGTTCACCGTCCCATCATGCCGTTGTGTTCTATCAGGCCCGCGGGCTTCGGCCCGGCCTGATTTAAGCCCGTCAGTTCATCTGGTTCAGGCCCTTGACTTTGAGCCCAAAAAAGGCCCGCAGTCCATGGACTGGCTGGTAATTCCTCAAACCATTCTTTTTATTTTTTGTCCCACTTTTAAGTTTGCCCCTTCAATTATTACTCTAGTTTTGATTTATCTTCCAAATCCTTCAACCAATTTAAGGAATTAAACTTTATAAAAATAGCCAATGTCGCCATTGTTGTCAAGTTTTTTGAATTCCATCAAATTTTCCGTAAAAATATAGGATTAACTACAGTAAATCCTCCAAACTATAAGGGTCATTACAAATTCATACCCAACATTTATTGACCTGTTTGACCGATACACAAATTTCATGGAACCTTTCAAAATACACCATTCGTTAGTCAAATTGTTGATAAATCCATTAAATTCTGACTTGGGAAATGTGGATCCCATTTTTTTTGCTCACGTGGGCCTCCATGTAGACCACAAACTTAATTAAATATTATTTTCTTTTAAAAAACAAACATATTAAAAAGCATAAAAATGAGAAAAAAAAAAAAAAAAGAGTAGAGAAAAAGAAAAGAAAACCTACGCAACCATCAGTCTCCACGAACCCAGCCACCAGTTGCCTCCCAACCACCAAGCACCAGCCCGATGTTCCCCGCCCCTTCTCCGCGACGCACCTCCCCTATTCACCAGCCTCACATTCGATGCACCTCATGTTGACGTGAGTCTCCTAATTAATCAAGGAGAATTATTTCCTTGATTAATTAAAGGATTTACTTTCCCATTCCATTTAGTTGACAAATCTGTGTATAATTAGGAGATACTTTCCTAATTCCTGATAGTATCTTATTCCTTGTAAAGCACTCTGTAAACCTATATATATACCTCCTTATGGAGAAGAATAAATAATCTAAACATATTGAAAACTCGTATTCATATTTTAGCATGGTATCAGAGCAATCGATCCTAGGTTGTCTCTAAATCCTCGTATTGAATTTCTCAAACCCGTATCCTCGTATCCTGAATCCCTGAATCCTGAATCCCGAATCCCTGAATCCTGAAACTCTGACTCCTGAATCCCGAAACCCTGAATCCTGAAACTCTGAATCCTGAATCCCGAAACCCTAAACACAACCCGAAACCTTAATTACACTCTGAATCCTGAATCCTGTATCCCGAAACCCTAAACACAACCCCGACACCCTACCTATTTTCCTTCCGCTGCCATGGATATCGTTTCCCAAACCACCGAATCCACTTCCTCACTCCCTGTTCGGTTCATTTTTACACATGATTTTTCATGTTATTCACCCACTATTTTGAGTTAGTTCTTGACATTTTATAGCTTTTTACTTCCTTTTTGTGTTTTCTTAGATTTTACCTTGGTTGGGATGAAAATGAGCTAAAAGTGCATTATTAGTTATAAATTCTGTTTTTGTTCATTTTCGTAGGTCAACTTCTTGGCCTGGGATCAACATGCTCTGGTGCTCGGATGAGGTCGTGATCTTCATGAGACTTGTTCCAATGGATGTTAACTACAACATATCCAAATTTGAGCTCCATTGGACAAGTATTGCCTATCCAACCAATCCAGCATGTTACCACAGCTCTGGAAATCCGGATTTGGCCAGCTTTTACCTCCTTTGTGTCATCTTAATTTCTTGTTACCATAACTCTTGGTAACAAGAAGTTACCTTAGCTTTGAGATATTTTCTGAAGCAATTGGCATCTTATTGAGGACAAAGCTTCATCATGGCAAGGGGACAATGGGCTAAGGCTTTATCAAAGGTGGTAGTTTAATATTAAAAGGTAAAAGCTGGAAAGGAGGAGAGAGGGAAGGAAAGGAATTGCAATATGAAGTTGGGGGAGCCTTTTGAACGTGGGAAAGGAAGTCATTGAAGAGATTACACAGAGGAGAGCAGATTTTGGAGAGCTTGGAGCTTGGAGAAGGCCAAGGTGCAGCCAAGCTAAGTGGAGAAGAAAGCTTCCACCATTGATGACCTTGAAGCTTTCATCATTTTCTCAAAATCTGTAAACTCTTTCTAATTTTATTTTGAGTTTGTATTTGGAATGAGTATGAGCAACTAAACTCCATAGCTAGGGCTTAGGTTGAAGCCCTAAACATGATTACCTTATTGTTTTGATGCTTGAGTGTATGAATTTCTAGATATTGTTGATGAATTCCAATTCACCAAATTAATCTATCCTTGATGTGTGTTTTTCCTTGGTTGGCCATCTTTGAAAGCATGCTTCTTGAGATTGTTGGGTTTATGTGTATCTTCATGTTATCCTAAGCAATAAATGGATGAAGTAAGAATCATCCATGTGAATTGGTTTCTTGAATACCTAATGTAAACACCATGCTATTAGGGTTCTTGTGATGTTCATATTCTCTTTGAACTTAATGGGTTTTTCTTGTAATTGAATCAAAGTACTAAGCACACCTAGATTCGATTATAGGGAAGGCACAAGTATTGTAGCACTCGTACTGCACTTTACGTACATTAGAGAGAATCAATGCGTCTTGAGCCACTCGTACTGGTCTTGATTGCGAACATCTTCATCAACACGTTTAGAGTTCATCACTTGAGTATTCATGAACATTGGTAGAATTGTTTAGGGTGGATTCCGAAACCCTAGTGTTTGTTACATCTTGATTCCACTCTTTGATAATTCATCTCTGCCTTTCTTATTCAATTTTAAAGTCCATTTACTTTGATGCAATAGAAATAGGTCACTTCAAACAAATCAAAACCCCCCCCCCCCCCCCCCAAATGTGTGTGTGAGTTGCGTGTTTGACACGTTATGTGTCTTTGTTACTAAATTTTATCTATTTCCGTAATTGTTTTGGACTTTTGGTCCGCGTTGTGTTCTTGCATTTTCTGTGCTGAATCCAACCGTATAAAGAACGTGAATTTTGGACGTACGGTTGGAAAGTTATAGGCAAAACATTGGACAGAGGTCGAAAATGAAAAACAGAGAATTCGACTCTGGCCAAAAACGACCGGTCGCTTTTACCTGACGACCGGTCGCTTTTCACGTCAAAACAGAGAGTTTCGACTCTGCCCAAAAACGACCGATCGCTTTTACCTAACGACCGGTCGCCAGACCAAAAACGACCGGTCGCTCTTACCTCACGACCGGTCGCTGGTCACTGTTCACAGCACATTTCCTTTTTTTTTTTTTTGTGTTTTGTTTGTTTCTTTTACATTTCTTTACTTTCTTTTTAGTTTTAAATTTGCATTTTTTGCATTGTGGTGTGTTAGTTGAGTGTTCTCTTTGTACTCGAATTAGAACTTATAGGCAACCGACAAGTTCTTCGTGGGATCGACCCCGTACTTACATAATCTATACTTCGATAGATTCGTGCACTTGCGGGTATTTTTAATTGGTTGTTTGCACATTAAATTGTGTCCTTTTAGGAATGCAACAATTTTTGGCGCCGTTTCCGGGGAACTGGCACGGTTGCTTATTTGTTTTGTTTGAGTATATTTAGAGTACTTAATTTTATTTTCATTTTTTCTTTGTTTGTCGTTTCATTTTATTTGAGTTTGTTTTTGTTTCTTCTTATTGCAGGAACACTCTGTTTATGTCCCTTTTGAATTTGGATATTTCATTAGATTGCACAATAGAAGATATCCAAGCTCAAGCTTTGAGAGAAAGGAACATCCAACTAGCTGTGTCTACTCCATTGCCTTTGTCATTCTCACCGTTTTCATCATCACCAAGCTCACCAAAAGTCGAGTCACCTCCACCGTCACCAATGGCAGCCGCAGCTGGAATTGTGGAACTTACTATGCAAGAATACTCTTCTCCGCCAACAACTGGACAACCATCTTGCATAGTATATCCCACATCCACTTTGGAAAACTTTGAGTTGAGATCGGGCATGATACACATATTGCCTAAGTTCTTGGGAAATCCTGGAGAAAATCCTAATGCACATATCCTAGACTTTGAGGAAGTGTGTTCCACAATAAAGATCGAAGGCATGAGTAGTGATGAGATAAGAATGAGACTTTTCTCATTTAGTTTGAAGGATACAGCAAAGGAATGGCTTCACTATCTACCTCCAAATTCCATCACAACATGGACAGATCTTGCTTCAAAGTTCTTGCAACATTTTTTCCCAGCACAAAGGACAAATGAACTCCGAAGTCAGATTACTGGAATTCTGCAAAGGCCGGGAGAAAGCTTCCAGGATTATTGGGACCGTTTCAAGAAACTTCTAATCATTTGTCCGCATCATAATGTACAAGCTTGGCTTCTAATGCAGCACTTCTATGAAGGACTTTTTGAAGCGGATCAAAATAATGTGAATGCAGCTGCCGGAGGAACTATAATGACCAAGACTCCAACACAAGTGCGAGAAATATTTGATCTTATTGCTGCAAATGCTCGCCAATATAATTCAAGGCAAAAACCAGTCAGAAAAGGGGAATCCTATGATGTAAGTACCCTTTCTAGTATGGAAGCTCAGATTGCAAACCTAACCAACATGGTGAAGAAATTGGCACCGGGATCATCCAAGGTTTGTGCATTTTGCTCCACAATTGGTCATGACACTGAGGATTGTCCCTTGGCACATGAGGAAGCAAATGCAGTGGGCTCATTTCAGAGAAATCAGTGGCCTAAGAATGATCCTTTCTCACAAACATACAATCCGGGGTGGAGAAATCATCCAAATTTCAGGTGGAGTGACAATTCGAATGTTCAACAAGGGCCAACTCAACCACCTCAAGGGCCAACTCAACCACCTCAAGGCCAACAACATACTCGCCCACCTCATGGTCAAATGCACTACTACAATCCACCACAACCACCACCTCAACCACAATCTACAGGAAAATCTTTGGAAGAACTTGTTGCTTCCATGGCTAGAAACACAGATAGTTTCATCACTGAGACAAAAAGCTACATGCAGTTTCATCACTGATAAGCGGTTTGCCACCTCCCACATCAGTGAAAGAGATCCGATCCTTCTTAGGACATGCCGGGTTCTATAGAAGATTCATAAAAGATTTTTCTAAGATCTCTCGACCATTGTGTAGCTTGCTTGCCAAAGATGCAAATTTTGATTTTAATGATGAATGTTTGGCAGCTTTTCAAAAGCTCAAAACTCTTCTCACAACTGCACCGATCATTATGCCTCCAAATTGGAATTTACCTTTTGAATTAATGTGTGATGCATCTGATTTTGCAGTTGGAGCTGTATTGGGACAAAGAGTTGAGAAGAGATTGCATGCCATATATTATGCAAGCCGTACCCTTAATGATGCTCAGTTGAACTATTCAACTACTGAGAAAGAGCTTTTAGCTGTAATTTTTGCTTTAGAGAAATTTCGTTCGTATTTGATAGGCTCTAAAGTAATTGTTTTTACTGATCATGCAGCTTTGAAATATCTCTTGGCAAAGAAGGAAGCAAAACCAAGATTGATACGATGGGTTTTATTGCTCCAAGAGTTTGATATAGAAATCAGAGATAAGAAGGGATCGGAAAATGTGGTAGCTGACCACCTTAGCCGATTGATCACTAACTCCAATACCGAAGAAGACACTCTTCCTCTTCGTGAATCCTTTCCTGATGAGCAACTTTTTGCATTACAAGTTTCTGACCCATGGTATGCTGACATTATCAATTTTCTTGCTACAGGAAATATACCAAGGGACTTGTCAAGAGGTCAAAAGGACAAATTGCTGAAAACCACCAAGTCCTATGTGTGGGATGACCCATATTTGTGGAAGTATTGTTCGGACTCCGTGATTAGGCGATGTGTTCCCGAGACCGAATCTCAGTCCATACTCACATTCTGTCACTCGAACGCATGTGGTGGCCACTTTGGAGCCAAGAAGACAGCATTAAAAGTTTTGCAAAGTGGATTCTATTGGCCAAGCTTGTTCAAAGATGCCTCACAATTCTGTCTATCTTGTGATAGATGTCAACGGATGGGTAACATTTCATCTCGAAATCAAATGCCTTTAAATCCAATTCTAATTGTTGAAATATTTGATGTATGGGGAATAGATTTCATGGGTCCATTTCCTTCATCTTTTGGAAATCTATTTATTCTACTTGCGGTTGATTATGTTTCAAAATGGGTGGAAGCAATTCCAACCAAGACTAATGATGCGAAAGTTGTTCTTAGCTTTCTTCGAGCCAATATCTTTTGTAGGTTTGGAACACCAAGGGCTATCATTAGTGATGGGGGATCCCATTTTTGCAACCGATCATTTGAGACCCTACTCAAGAAGTATGGCATAACTCACAAGGTGTCCACCCCCTATCACCCTCAAACTAGTGGACAAGTGGAGATTTCTAACAGAGAGGTGAAGCATATATTAGAGAAGACTGTTGGTCCTACTCGAAAGGATTGGTCTTTGCGCCTTAACGATGCTCTCTGGGCCTACCGAACTGCTTACAAAACTCCAATCGGTATGTCTCCATTTCGCTTAATCTTTGGTAAACCTTGTCATTTACCTGTCGAGCTTGAACACAGGGCCCTTTGGGCAATTAAGAAGTACAACTTCGACATGAAGGAAGCAGGAAATATCAGAAGGTTACAACTGAGCGAACTGGACGAGCTTCGCAATGATGCTTATGAGAACGCAAAAATTTACAAGGAAAAAACAAAGGCGTTTCATGATAGGCATATCATTAGGAAGTCGTTTGAAATAGGGCAAAGAGTATTACTCTTTACCTCTAAGTTCAAGCTTTTTCCAGGTAAGCTTCGATCCCGTTGGACGGGCCCGTATATTATTACTAATGTCTACCCTTATGGTGCAGTTGATATCCGACATATTAGCACGGGAAATGAATTGAAGGTTAATGGGCATAGGTTGAAAGTCTACCACGAAAATGTTTTGCATCAAGAAGATGAAGTGCTCCACTTCATTGATGTACCTGCTATGGTGCAAAACTGAGTTGGGAAGGTAAGTCCCAAATTAATCTAAAAAAAATATATTTAAAAAAAAAAAAAAAAAAAAAAAAACCCAGAAAACGACCGGTCGCTTTTCACTTGCGATCGGTCGCGAGTCGCGCAAAATAAAAATTTCAATCTGTGTAAAAATGACCGGTTGCTTTTGCCTTGCGACCGGTCGCTCGTTGGTATTTTGGAAGAATTAGACTCTGCCTAAAAACGACCGGTCGCTTTTGCCAAGCGACCGGTCGCTATTTTGGTTTTCTGAGAAAAATTGAATCTGTTTAAAAGAGACCGGTCGCTTTTGCCTTGCGACCGGTCGCGCTTCGCGAATTTCTTTGTTTTTGAATCTGTTTCAAAGCGACCGGTCGCTTTTCACTCGCGACCGGTCGCTCGTCGCGATTTTTTTTTAAAACCGGTTCCTTTTCTTTTCTTTTCTCTCTTCTCTCTCCTCACTTCTTCTTCTTCCCAGCGACAGAACCCTCTCCCTCTTCGTTTTCTCTCTTCTCCCTCCCTCTACCTCCCTCACAACCCACCCTAATCCTAACCCAAATCACACTTTTCTCACTTAATTTTTCGAGTAGAATCCGTTTTTGGCTTCTATTCCTTGAAATTTCAAGTGTTTTCATCAATTTTGGAGGATTTTCAGTTAGGGTTACTGTTCACCCAAGGTAAATTTCGAATTTTTCTTTGAGTTTTCCTTTGATTTTCTTAATCTAATTGCTTTTCTTATTGTTTGTTCGTGATTCTAACTTGTTTTTCTTTGTTTTTGTTGTTGATTGTGGTTTGTGGTTGTGTTGGTGTGATTTTGCTCCATTGGGTATGTTTTTCTCACTCTCAATCTCTTATTTGATTATTATTGTTGTTATTTGTGTTTATTATTGTCTCATTACATTTATGGTTGAATGTTGGGATTGTGGTTTACATTTTGGAATTTTGGCATAATTGTGCATTGTGATTAATTTTGTGGAATTGTTGAATTTATGCATAATTGTGGTTGAAATTTTGGCTTTGTAAATGCAATTATGGCATTGTGGTTAAATTGTTGGCATATTGCATGTTTGGGAATTGTGGCATGAATTTTGTTGTTTTCTTGCTTTGTGCATATGGGTTTATTTTCTTTAGATGTCTAGAGCTAGAACCGGTAAGAAAAAGGGTGCATCTTCTTCAGGAAGTGCACCTCAGTCGGAAGAGGCCATGCTCACAGCCACTGTGGTTACTGAGCGTAACCTCGATCTTAGTCCCTCCATCCAAACCGCTGGACTTCTTCAAGTCCAGTACCTTCTTAGGGACCGTAACATATTACCTCTAGCTCGCATCTATAAAAAATACAATGAGTCTGTTGTGCGAGAATTCTATGCTGCTTTCCCTAGTGAGGAGGTTAGAGCTAATGAAAATGTGCCCATCAAGGTTCGGGGCAAAAATGTTGTGCTATCCCCCTCTATTATTTCTGAAATCCTTCACATACCTGTGCATGACACTTCTGCTTGGAACCCTTCTCTGTTATGCCATTTTGACATGCAAAGCGCAGCTGAAACACTTTTATATGCTGATCCTACTGCCTTTGCATCTCAAACCAAAAAGAATGTCCTCATTCAGGGTAAATTGACACCCTACTTTGCCATCTTGTGGAGCTTTGTGCGCCACAACATCTACCCTTCCGGCCAACGGTCGGAAATTCCCACAATGGGGGTCAGGATCCTGAAATGTTTGCATGAGGGATATTTTTCCCTACCTATTTGTGACATTATTTTTGAACGCTTGAAGGCTTGTGCACGTAAAAAGAGCATAATCTATTATCCTTGCCTTGTTAGCATGTTATGTGAACGCTCAGGGGTTAGGGCTCGCCCTAATGATATATTTGTTGAGCCCATGGGTCCCATTTCGGACACTTCTGTGTCCAAGAGCATTTCTCAGAGGCGCCATGCACCTGCACCTGCACCTGCTCCGGTGCCACCCCATATGCCACCACCACCGCCACACAGGCCGGCACCACCACCGCCATTCCCACCTGCTCCCAGTATCGACACTTCTGCTTGGGACCCCAGTCATCAAGCCATCTGGGACATGCAAATGATGCAATACCAGCAGATGCAGCTCCAGTTTCAGCAGATGCAGAATATGAGCACTTCCATTGACGTCATTTGGACGCACCTCCAGATGCCAGGTCATCCCGGGACCTCTGCATATGTTGATGGTGATGATGTTGATGGTGATGATGATGATGAGACTGATGATGATCAGTAGTGCTTTGAGCTTTGTACCCTTTTGAACTTTTAATTTATTTTGTTTTTGGGTTATATTTTGAGACGGCTACTAGTTAGTTTGTTTCAACTTTTACTGTTAGTTCAACTTTTATTTGTTTACTATTTCTTTTTTATTTTCTGATTATCCATCCCAATTTTTCTATATGGCATTGTTTAGTATTAATTCTCCATCATTTATAAACATTGTTTCATATAAGTTTGGGAAGTAGGTTGCTTTATGATTATGCACTCAGAATTTTGGCTCAAATGCTTATTTCATTCCAAAACATGTGATTCTACACACAAACTTTAAAAAAAAAAAAAAAAAAAAAAACAATAAATTTCTGAATCACTTGTTTCTTTTGCATTTTGAGCTAGCTGAGGCTTCTGCTAATTGCCTCTGTCTGTTCTTGCTTGTAGAATCTGCAGCAGCTCTACATGATCTTCGTTCCTTTTCTGCAGCATCTCTACATGCTGGTTGGCGCTGTAGAGCCGCTTCTGCAGGTCCGCCACCAGAGCTTTCAGGGCCGCCACCTCCTCACTCAGTGCCCCGCACTCTCGTGTTCTCGCCAGTAGGCGCATGCCCAAATTTGTGGCCGAGACCGCGTTGAGCACGGTTAGATTGTGGGACTCGTCCACTGCCATCTGGTCAGACCTCTGCGCCACATGCAGGTGATCTGCAACTGTCAGTCTGCTGACAGTCATGCCCTCCGGCATTACTACCCTTCGCGGCACCACCTCAGAGAAGTTTGAGGCCGAGCCATGATGGTATGAGGAGTTTTGGAAGATAGGGGTTGGATGAGCCCTTATCTGGGAATTTGGTGGTGCTAGTGACAGCTCAAGGTTGAGATCATCAAGGTGAGTGCATGAGGATGCCATTGTTTTGTTTTTGGATGTTTTTGATGGTTTTCCTTGAATTTGCAGAAAGAAATGCAGGGTACTCTTCCGATTGCAGAGGCATGGTTTAAATAGACGTTTGCTGATGAGAGATTTGTGGTCCAGCTGTTTGCCATTTTCTCTCGATACCTACGCTTCACGAGGATTTTGCGGTCGCATGCATTTAGAAGGGAGCATTTCTACTTTCACTTTAATTTTCTTTTTACCTCCGTGTTTTCTGGTGTTTTATGTTTTTTTTGGTGCTTTGTGTTTTGTTTTGTTTTATTTTAATTTTGGGAAGTGTGTTTTCCCTTTCGGCTGTCGTCTTTGTTTTGTTTGGGAAGTGTGCTTCTTTTTCTTCTGCAACTTCATTTCTTTCAATTCAAAAAAAAAAATAAATAAATAAATAAAAATAAAAATAAAATAAAATACACGGAAAGGGCAAAGACAACCAGGCACACCACTAATACATTAGAAATTATTCTTTCACAGTGCTCGGTGTCTCGGCCATTGGACCTTTGAGTTTAGCCCTATGGCTATCCTCTTCCGGGGCTTCTCGCACAGCCTCTTGGGGCTCATCACTCGAGCTCCCAAAGATCGCACTCTTAGCTTGAGCATACCTACTTTCGCGATCTGTTTTCTTGCGTTTACCCGGTTGGTCCAGGTCCTCCAGCTGCTTTCTCATGTCATGGGCGTAAACACTTACCATCTTTGAGAGATTTTGGTTCTCTTCCCGCAACGCCTCTAGCTGGTGTCGATTCACCTCCACTATCCTTGCCCTTTCCCTTTTTAAACTTTTAATAATACTCTGGCACTCTTCCACCATACTTCGCTCCGCCGCCAACTGACCTCTTAGCACCTCCACCTCATGGGACTTCGCAAGTAGGCGATGACCCACACTTGCGACTGTTGCGGTGCTTTGCACGCTTAGTGCCAGAGCATCGCTCACGACCCGGTTGTCATCCCTTGATCCCAGCACCCGTATATCCTTGGGAGTTACTAGATTTCTAGCAACTCCAAGGGCAACATCGTTGTCCAGCAGTATCGAGTCATTCACTGTCACGTGCCCCCGTGCAGAGGCAAAGTAGGGCATCCACACTGGTGCCACTGCTTGGCCCCGAGTCTGAGTCAGTGGAGCTAGGTTGAGATCCAGCGAGAATGGGTAGGAAGAAGCCATTTGAACTTTCTTTTCTTTTTGTTCTTTCTTTTCTCTGTTGTGTGTTTCTGCGTTTGTGTGTTTTTCCCCAACTCTTTCTCTTCTTCTTTTATAGAGTTAGTTTCTACGTAACCCTAGACACGGCGCTTCTGCGTTTTGCGCGGCCCTTACGGCCTATCCCCTTAGGTCACCTCACCTGGTCCCCAACCCCTTTAATTACAGTTCCGCCTTTCAGCACTTTTGAGAAACGAAAGTCGTCACACCTTCCTATGAAGCCAATAATTCTGGCTTGGGACCGAGAGAGAGACCGCTGCTTGTCGACACGTCTCTCACTTTGTATCCCGTGACTCACAGGTGCCGAGACTTCAGGGCCCACTTTTTTCTATTTTACTGAGTCCTCGCTCTTTGTGCTTCTGACTTGGTTTCTCTGTTTTATTTACTTTCTTCACTTTTGGGCTTTCGTTTGGGTTGGGCTTTCATTTTGGTTTGTGCGTTTCTTTGGGTTGGATTTCTGCATGTCTGAGACTGTTGTTAGGGCTTACTGTTTTATTTGTTTATGTTTGGTTTCGTTTTTGTTTTTGTTTCTGCAACCGTGTTGTAGTTGTTTTTCGTGTTTGTTCTTGTATTTACTTGCTTTATTCCCTTTAATTCTTGTTATAACGTTGTTGATGCCTAAATTCTTTAACATTGAGGACAATGTTTGTTTCTAAGTTTGGGAAGGGATAGCAAGTCTTTTTCGTTTCACTTAAATTCTTGCTTTAATTTGTTCTGTTTTCTTTTCAGTTTTGAGTCTTTTTGTTTTCAAGTCACTTTCCGGACATATATGATGAGATTGTGATGAATGTTTAAATGACTTGATTGAAAATGCTAAAAAAAATAATAATTTGTTATTCACTAAATGACATCGTTCTAGCATGATATGTTTGAAACCCTCTACGCACTTGCCATTTGTTTCATAATTCTCTAGTTGAGGGACTTGCATGATCCAAAGAATTGTTTCAAGCATGAATTAGACTTGTATAACCATATAATGTGAGCTTTGAACCTTGTGCTTCAATTCATGAGTGTTATACACATATTCTTACTTTTCTTGTCATCTGAGTTGTTGTTTGATCTCATTTTTCATTGATTTGGTTGAGCACTTAAAAGTCACTCATTCTTGTGCAATTTGATTACATGACATTTGAGAAATGATATTAAGGCCCTCTTTGGACCGTTTGTGCCTTTCAAGCAAACCCTATGCATGCTTAAGCATGATTTTCCATTGTTAACCACCTTGAGCCTATATGTATGCCTTTTCTTTCAAGTAACCAATTATTACTTCTAGCCTTAGCCTGAAAAACAAGAATTTACCTTTCTAAGGAACTCGTGAGCTTTAATTTAGATGTGTTTTTCATGCTAAGTTTGGGAAGTTTGTTATTACATTTCGAAAAAAAAAAAAAAAAAAAAAAAAAAAAAGAAGAGTACCTCACTCAAAGGGTGAAAGAAAAGAGAAAAGTTGTGGTTATGTGGCAATGGTTTCAAATTCAATTCCATGTTTCTTGGTTGTTCGAATGGAAGGAAGGAGTGTGAATCATAATTAGTGGAGGTATAAGGCTTTGTGGTCTAATTGATCACATAAAAAAAAAATAAAAAAAAAATAAATAAATGAGTGAAAATCTCAAGCGTGATGTTTCAAAGTCTTTTAGTCAACGATTATATGCTCTTACATTGTGAGTTCCTTGGACTTTGTTGTATCCATATCCTTCATTTCTTACTCACCTTACACCCTTAGCCCCATTACAACCTATAATAAAGACCTAAATTGATCCTAAATGTCATGTGGTTGATTTGCACACATTTTTCAGCTTTTAAGTGTTTAGCATCCTTCTTGAGATCATATTCATGCATGTTTTTCATCTTGCTAATTGTGAGTTAAGTCCCTTATGGTTTAACTCTATTCTCATACTTACTATTGAGTGTTGCATTGTACCCCTCTTCCGAGTGATTCATTTGTGAGAGGACAACTTTGGTGAGATTTGAAGTTACATTTGTGCTTGGAATGATTTTTGAAGTTGTGTAAAAACTGAAATTGGAGAATGAGTTCCATTTGGCCATCACACTACTACACTTGAGCATGTTGTGTTATGAATTTTGCCGCCTTGTGAATAATGTGTAAACTGAGTTTTTCTTGTGAAAACTTTTGAGTCGTTTGCATGAGTCGCTCTCTCCTTAGAAAGTGTTCGGAAAGTTTTGTTTCGAGTCCTGTTTTAATTTCTGTTTTGCTCGAGGACTAGCAAAAGATAAGTTTGGGAAGTTTGTTCGGTTCATTTCTACACATGATTTTTCATGTTATTCACCCACTATTTTGAGTTAGTTCTTGACATTTTATAGTTTTTTACTTCCTTTTTGTGTTTTCTTAGATTTTACCTTGGTTGGGATGAAAATGAGCTAAAAGTGCATTATTAGTTATAAATTCTGTTTTTGTTCATTTTCGTAGGTCAACTTCTTGTCCTGGGATCAACATGCTCTGGTGCTCGGATGAGGTCGTGATCTTCATGAGACTTGTTCCAATGGATGTTAACTACAACATATCCAAATTTGAGCTCCATTGGACAAGTATTGCCTATCCAACCAATCCAGCATGTTACCACAGCTCTGGAAATCCGGATTTGGCCAGCTTTTACCTCCTTTGTGTCATCTTAATTTCTTGTTACCATAACTCTTGGTAACAAGAAGTTACCTTAGCTTTGAGATATTTTCTGAAGCAATTGGCATCTTATTGAGGACAAAGCTTCATCATGGCAAGGGGACAATGGGCTAAGGCTTTATCAAAGGTGGTAGTTTAATATTAAAAGGTAAAAGCTGGAAAGGAGGAGAGAGGGAAGGAAAGGAATTGCAATCTGAAGTTGGGGGAGCCTTTTGAACGTGGGAAAGGAAGTCATTGAAGAGATTACACAGAGGAGAGCAGATTTTGGAGAGCTTGGAGCTTGGAGAAGGCCAAGGTGCAGCCAAGCTAAGTGGAGAAGAAAGCTTCCACCATTGATGACCTTGAAGCTTTCATCATTTTCTCAAAATCTGTAAACTCTTTCTAATTTTATTTTGAGTTTGTATTTGGAATGAGTATGAGCAACTAAACTCCATAGCTAGGGCTTAGGTTGAAGCCCTAAACATGATTACCTTATTGTTTTGATGCTTGAGTGTATGAATTTCTAGATATTGTTGATGAATTCCAATTCACCAAATTAATCTATCCTTGATGTGTGTTTTTCCTTGGTTGGCCATCTTTGAAAGCATGCTTCTTGAGATTGTTGGGTTTATGTGTATCTTCATGTTATCCTAAGCAATAAATGGATGAAGTAAGAATCATCCATGTGAATTGGTTTCTTGAATACCTAATGTAAACACCATGCTATTAGGGTTCTTGTGATGTTCATATTCTCTTTGAACTTAATGGGTTTTTCTTGTAATTGAATCAAAGTACTAAGCACACCTAGATTCGATTATAGGGAAGGCACAAGTATTGTAGCACTCGTACTGCACTTTACGTACATTAGAGAGAATCAATGCGTCTTGAGCCACTCGTACTGGTCTTGATTGCGAACATCTTCATCAACACGTTTAGAGTTCATCACTTGAGTATTCATGAACATTGGTAGAATTGTTTAGGGTGGATTCCGAAACCCTAGTGTTTGTTACATCTTGATTCCACTCTTTGATAATTCATCTCTGCCTTTCTTATTCAATTTTAAAGTCCATTTACTTTCATGCAATAGAAATAGGTCACTTCAAACAAATCAAACCCCCCCCCCCCCCCCAAAATGTGTGTGTGAGTTGCGTGTTTGACACGTTATGTGTCTTTGTTACTAAATTTTATCTATTTCCGTAATTGTTTTGGACTTTTGGTCCGCGTGGTGTTCTTGCATTTTCTGTGCTGAATCCAACCGTATAAAGAACGTGAATTTTGGACGTACGGTTGGAAAGTTATAGGCAAAACATTGGACAGAGGTCGAAACTGAAAAACAGAGAATTCGACTCTGCCCAAAAACGACCGGTCGCTTTTCACGTCAAAACAGAGAGTTTCGACTCTGCCCAAAAACGACCGGTCGCTTTTACCTAACGACCGGTCGCCAGACCAAAAACGACCGGTCGCTGGTCACTGTTCACAGCACATTTCCTTTTTTTTTTTGTGTTTTGTTTGTTTCTTTTACATTTCTTTACTTTCTTTTTAGTTTTAAATTTGCATTTTTTGCATTGTGGTGTGTTAGTTGAGTGTTCTCTTTGTACTCGAATTAGAACTTATAGGCAACCGACAAGTTCTTCGTGGGATCGACCCCGTACTTACATAATCTATACTTCGATAGATTCGTGCACTTGCGGGTATTTTTAATTGGTTGTTTGCACATTAAATTGTGTCCTTTTAGGAATGCAACACCCCCCCAAATTGTTACTATTCAGAGTGACAACGCTCCGTTTCCTACCGGCATCACCTTGACAGAGACCAATTATGCCTTATGGTCTCAGGTCATGGAGTTACGTATTGCTAGTCGCGAAAAATTGGGGTACCTCACCGGCGACACTCCGCAGCCCCCTAAGTCCTCCTCCACTTACAACCAATGGTGTACGGTGAACTTTCGGGTCAAAGGGTGGCTCATCGACTCCATGTCTCCGAACTTGATGGGTCGGTTCATCCGTTTTAGTACCGCCAAAGAAATCTGGGATGCCGTGAAGAAAACCTACTTTGATGGGGGGGATGAAACTTTTCTGTTTGATCTCAACAAACGGGCGTTCACCATTAAACAGAATGGTGGTCCCGTCCACAAATACTACAACCAACTGCAGACCATTTTTCAGGAGATTGATCATTGCACCCCGAATCGCATGCACTGTGACGCCGACATCACTGAGCGCCAGACTGAACTGGATCGTCTTCGTGTTCACCTTTTCCTTGCCGGGCTTGATCCTCAGTTTGATCAAGTCCGGGGGGAGATCCTGCGCAAAGACCCCAAATTGGACCTTGACCAAACTTTTGCATATGTACGTCGCGAAGCTCAACAACGACTGACCATGGCCAGTACTCCAGACACTGCGATTTTGGCCACTCAACGTCCGAGGGGCCCTCCACCCTCTACCGGTGGCGCTTCTCATACTCAGACCACAAGCTCTCGTCCGGAAACCATAATCGTGCTCGCTGTTATGAACTAATTGGGTACCCGGATTGGTGGGACCACTCCAAAGCTCCTCGCAGGAATAAGAGCACCTCCCTTCACACATCTTCCGTCACGGATCCTGTAAGTCTTGCTGCTCCACCTGCACTGGCTCCTGCCTCTGCCTCTGTAGCCACATCAGGTACCCAAGGTTATGTTTTGCATAGTTCCTCAAAGAAACACACATGGGTCATTGACACCGGAGCCACTGATCACATGACCTTTGATCCGGGACAAATTATTTCTCATACACCGCCTTCTCAATCGGTGGTGTCTAATGCCAATGGTACCCCCTCCCCGGTGATTGGGGAGGGTTCCCTCTCTCTCCGTGGAAAAATTATAGGAAATGGAATCCAAAACTCAGAAATGGCAATTCCCAAATGAAGCGCGCAGAGAGAGAGAGAGAGAGAGAGAGAGAGAGAGAGAGAGAGAGAGAGAGAGAGAGAGAGAGAGAGAGAGAGAGAGAGAAAGAGAGAGAGAGAGAGAATTGTTGTAGTTCCAAAGAGAGAAACCCAAGCCAACCACCCTGCCAATTCGATTACCCAGTAAAAGCTTCTCCACTTTTAGCCTCGCCAGCGAGTCTTAGCTCATGTTCAGCTCAAGAAACTCAAACTCGTGAAGTCGATTCCCGGTAAAGGTGAGTTCACCAGCTCAACACCGATATTGTCGTCTTTCAAGCATCGCAACCCAACAAGTGTGTGCTCGTCTATGAGCGAGGTGGATGGCTCATCTGGTACGGCAACTCCGTCATCTATTTCACCTTCTGTGAGCTCAACTCAAAATGCCCATCTCAGCTCTCCACCGCCCCAGCCTTCATCTCTATCTCTCCGTCTCTGTCTCAAACCCAAATTTGGGGATTTGGGATCTGGGTTTAGAATCAGACCCAAATTGGGAATTCACAAGTTTGCTATGGGTTTGGACAATCTCTTCTTTTGTTAAAGAAACCGATATCTTCAGTTTATTGTTCTTGTTTTGGGCACTTTTGGCTCCACCTTTAGAAGATCCCCCGACCACCTGGGTTTTGTGGTGCTGCTCAGTTGCAAAGGGCTTTTGTTATTTTCGCTACTTTTGGTGTTGGTCTTGTTGTTTGGTGTGGGGAGAGAGAGATAGAGAGATTAGGGTTGGGAAGGAGAGGGAGAGGTGTGGGTTAGTTTTTAAATATTTTATGTTTTTTAATATATTTGTTTTTTTAATTTAAAATTATTTTAAAGTAAAATAATATTTTACTAATTTTTTTGGTCTACATAGAGGCCACGTGAGCAAAAATATGGGATCCATGTTTGCCAAGTCATAATTTAATAGACTTATTAACGGTTTGACTAACAGAGGGTGTATTTTGAAAGGTTCTGTGAAGTTTGTGTATTGGTCAAACGGTTCAATAAACTTCGGGTATGAGTTTGTAATGACCCCCATAGTTTGGGGGGTTTATTGTAGTTAATCCAAAAATATACTTTTTAAAATTTAAAATTACAAATTAAATTTAAAAAAAAAAAAGAAAACAAAAATTGAACACCGCCTCTCTCTATCTCTCTCAATCTCTCTCCTCCCCTCTCCCACGAATCCCAAGCCTCTGCATCTAGAGATAGTGCATTTACCCGCATTTCATAAAATTTGGACCATTCAACTCATCCAATGCTTGTGAATATGCCACATCAGCTACAATAAATTTGTTTCCTTTTTCAAAAAACTAACGTTGTTTAGTGCCTTTGACAGAAAAAAAGGATAACAATCCCTTTAACAATAAATTATGTTCTTCCGATGCAACTCTAGCATTCAGTTAGTTAATTTTTCTTTATTAATTAACAATCCAATGATTAGGAATTGCTTAGGGTGTTAGTTTTACATAGTCTTCAAGGACCTAACTTCTTTAGATCACTTTCATTATCTCACAATCCATGAACTTGTTGGTTAAGGAAGTAATGATTAATGAGACAATTAATGAGACAGTTACTTGCATCAACATATTTGCCCATTTAGATTAATTATAAATAAGGGTGATGATTTTCCCACTCCCTTTTTGTCCACTTACACTCCTTTTTGTTTTTTCATTTTTTTTACCATAATATAAAAGGGAGTGTAAGTGGACAAAAGAGGAGTGAGAACATACAATTTCCAACAAAGGGAGTGTAAGTGAACAAAAGGAGAGTGGAAAAATCAGCTCCCATAAATAATACATGAAATATCCCTAAAGTTACATCACATAATTGGCTTTAGCACGTATTGCTAACACTAATATATATGAAAATATTATGTTAATATGCAAGCATGCCACTATTAGCAACATGGCTAGTCCTAAGTTTTATAAGACATCGAGTGAAAGTTTAAATTGTGCCCCCTTATAGACACACCAATTACTAATTTTTAAAGCTGGAAAACATTACTCTTTTTTTTTTATCAACTAATAAATTTCATTTGTTAAGTCTTCAACCAAATTTTGAAGCACATGTTTTTTTTTTTTTTTTTAAATAAAAGTATATTTATCGAGAAATCCTATTAGAGCTTGACCTATCACTTATTAGTTTTTTTTTTTTTTTTTTCTCAGATTTTTAGAGAGTTGTTTCTTAGGAAACATTATTTAATTTCTGTTTGAACCAAAATTGGAAACTTGCCTTGGAGTAGAATGAAGAAATTATAGTTTATCAATATAACCAAGCCATGGCTAAACATTCATGACACCTGCATCAAAATGTTTACACCAGCAGTGGCAAGTCCTCTTTGTTTGGGCAGGAAAATATCATTCAGTTCTAGCCTCACCTTCATGAAACTTGTCCATTTAGATGTCTACTAGGACATATCCAAATTGGGAAGCATCTGGAGAGGCGTAACCTTCTCAAACTGTCAAACATTGAAGCATATCATAAGGAAAGTGTTTATGACAGTAGCAGCAGTCAGATGAATCCAGCCCGATGAGTAACTTCCAATGCTCAAATAAATTTTCTTTCTTCATGAACGTTGTTCATGTGGATGTTTCCTACAACGTATCCAAAATTGAAAGCATTTACATATGTACTGAATCTTCATGGCATGAAATACTTAAACATGTTTTCCAGCCTGATCTGCCAAACTTCCAATCCGATGAGCCATTTACAATGCTAAATGAATTTTTTTGCTTCATGAAAGTTGTTCATCTGGATGTTTCCTACAACATAAAAAATGTGCGGAATTTCAATAAGTATTGAATCCACAAAGAAGCAAACACTAAATAAAAGTAGCAGTATCAACATTAAGCCCAATCTGATGAAGACTTCCAATGCTCAAATGAAATTCCTTTCTTCATGAAAGTTGTTCATCAGAGTGTCTACTATATTGTATCCAAATTGGGCATCATTTGGACAAGAGTAGAATACTCAATGAATTAAACAATTAAGTTTGTTCGAAAGAACTGTTTATGACGACCAGTCAGTTTGAGCCATGCCAAATCGTATTTTACAGTGTTCAAATGCATTTGAATTCTTCACAAAAGTTGTTCATCCATATGTGTAGCATTTGGATGAATTTATCCTGCTCAAGTTGTCACACATCAGGGGCGGAGCTAGGATTTTATATTTGCGGGGGCCAAAATGTTAAACACAAAAAGTTTAGTTGTATATTGTTTTTGGCCTATTGAGTAGACTATTGCCTACAAAAGCACTAAATTGAAATTAGTGGTTTTCTTTCATAAATATAGTATGATTTTACTATTATATTCATATTGAAATACAATTCTGATAAGTATTGATTTGTGATGAGGGGCCATAGGCTTAAGTATAGCAACTTTTCTTTGCATTTGTTACCACATCCAATATATACATTCAAAGGGGTTAAATAAATTTTGGGGGGGGGGGGGGGGGGGGTGTGGGCGCCAAGACCACCCCTGGCCTTAACACACAAAAAAAACATAACATTAATTCAAGGTTAATTTTTTTTTTTTTAAAGGACCATTATGAACTCATTAACAAGAGCTTGTTTAGGGAGATGTGAGCTTAAATACTACTCACGCTTTCATTTCTTGGATCTGATTCTGAGTGTGGCGGTGACGCTTCTTTTTCGTGCAAGGATCTTGGTTGTCACCGGATTTGGTAGCGCTATCAAAGTCATCGTCTCTGATTCGAGCAATGTCGTTCTCGGATGTGTTTGGGGCCATGTCCAACGGGTGCAGATGGCCAGCTTCCATCAAGTTTGGCTGGAACATATCCAGAGAGCTTAAATTAAATAGGCCACATTTGTGCTTATTTCTGATAAAACACGAATAATGGTGCTAAATACTTTGTAAAAAATTATTATATTAATTTATTAAATATTAAAAAAATAAAAATGAAAAACCCATCTCAAGTTGTCCCCACCTTCTTCCCCAAAGCCCAGCACCTCCATCTTCCCCACCATCTCCTTAGCGCCACCCATCTCCACCCCACCCTCTCCTCACCACCTCCCCATATTCTCTTCCTTCTCTCTCCCTCTTTTTCTCTCTTCCCCAATCTCTCTTCACTACTAAAAAAAACCCCTTGTGCGACCAAACTTTGCGCGACGAAACAAAATTCGTCACGCAAAGTCACTTTGCGCGACAAATACAAATCATCGTCGTGCAAAGTATTACGCGACTCAATTTTGCGCAACGAAAAACAAATCGTCGCACAAAGTGACTTTGCACGACAAAACTTTGCGCGACGACTAAGAATCGTCGCGAAAAGTAACTTTGCGCGACGAATAATAGAATTCGGTGCACAGAGTTTTGCGCGACGAATAGTGATTCGTCTCGCAAAGTATTTACAAAAATAAATAAATAAAAAATTATTTTTAAAAATTTTTGGATGCCTTTGCGCGACGAAATAATAATCTTCGTCTCGCAAAATCTTTACTAAAATTTTTATAAAAAATTAAAAAAAATTTGGATGACTTTGCGCGACGAAATATTAATCTTCGTCTCGCAAAGTCTATACTAAAATAAATAAAATAAAAAAAATTATTTTGTTAGAAAAATATATTATTGTAGTTTGGATTGGGTTTTTGTTAAAAATATATATTTTAAATTGACGATCAAATTGGTTCATTGTATTCATATAGGGTCAAGGAATGTAGCTGTAAAAAATCATCAAAATCGGAGTTAAAATAACCGTTTAATCGTGATTTTTGTTTATAACCATCGAAAAGTTTTGTCCCATTACGTGATCTCTGAATGTTTATTTTTTCCGATTTTTGGGGTATACGATCTCGAAGTATAAACAAACAAGTTTGATGGTTGGATCGTTGAAATTGGTTTCTTAGAATACATATGCTATTAAAACAATATATTCACTAACAATTAAGAGTTTATTTATACTTTTGTTAAATATAACATAAGATTTTGTGGTATCCACTAGTGTAAATATTTTAAATTGACGATCGAATGCAATCATTGTATTCATATAGGGTCAAGGAGTGTAGCTGTAAAAAATCATCAAAATCAGAGTTGAAATAACCGTTAAATCGTGATTTTTCGTTTATAACCGTCGAAAAGTTTTGTCCTATTACTTAATCTCTGAATGTTTATTTTTTCCGATTTTTGACGTATATGATCTCGAAGTGTAAACAAACAAATTTGACGGTTGGATCGTTGAAACTAGTTTCGTAGAATGCGTATGCCATGAAAACAATATATTCACTAACAAATAAGAGTTTATTTATACTTTTATTAAATATAACATAAGATTTTGTGGTATCTACTAGTGTAAATATTTTAAATTGACGATCGAATGCAATCATTGTATTCATATAGGGTCAAGGAGTGTAGCTGTAAAAAATCATCAAAATAAGAGTTGAAATAACCGTTAAATCGTGATTTTTCGTTTATAACCATCAAAATGTTTTGTCCTATTACTTAATCTCTGAATGTTTATTTTTTTTTATTTTTGGCGTATATGATCTCGAAGTGTAAACAAACAAATTTGAGGGTTGGATCGTTGAAACTAGTTTCGTAGAATGTGTATGCCATGAAAACAATATATTCACTAACAAATAAGAGTTTATTTATACTTTTATTAAATATAACATACGATTTTGTGGTATCTACTAGTGTAAATATTTTAAATTGACGATCGAATGCAGTAATTGTATTCATATAGCATCAAGGAGTGTAGCTGTAAAAAATCATCAAAATCAGGGTTGAAATAACCGTTAAATCATGATTTTTCGTTTATAACCGTCGAAATGTTTTGTCCCATTAATTGATCTCTTAATGTTTACTTGTTCTGAATTTTGGTGTATATGATCTCGAAGTATAAACAAACAAGTTTGACGGTTGGATCGTTGAGTAGCTTTAAATTTATTTATTTTGTACGTATAACACTTAAGAAATTGAATAGTATATGTATTTATTACTAGCTTTAAATATTTTTTAAGACTTTGCGCGACCAATTGGTATTTCGTCGCGCAAAGTATACTCTCAAAATTTGGGCGTGTACCAAAAATGGGAATTTTTTTGTAAAAAAAATTTCGACTTTGCGCGACCATTATATAAATATTCGTCGTGCAAAGTATACTCTAAAAATTTGGCGGGCACCAAAAATGGGATTTTTAAAATATAAAAAAAAAATTCGACTTTGCGCGACCAATATATAATTATTCGTCGTGCAAAGTATATATTCTAAAAATTTGGGCGTGTACCAAAAATGGGAATTTTTGTTTAAAAAAAATTTTCGACTTTGCGCGACCAATATATAAATATTTGTCGCGCAAAGTATACTCTAAAAATTTGGCGGGCACCAAAAATGGGATTTTTAAAATTTAAAAAACATTTCGACTTTGCGCGACCAATATATAAATATTCGTCGCGCAAAGTATACTCTAAAAATTTGGCGGGCACCAAAAATGGGATTTTTAAAATAAAATAAAAAAATTCGACTTTGCGCGACCAATATATAAATATTCGTCGCGCAAAGTATACTCTAAAAATTTGGCGGGCACCAAAATGGGACGCGGGAATATTTTGGTCGCGCAAAAGTTTGGGCGACCAGAAATTCGTCGCGCAAAACTGAAAAAATTTGGCGGGCACCGAAAATGGGAATTTTTTTTATAATTTTTTTTAAACATTTTGCGCGACCAATATATTGTTTCGTCGCGTAAAGTGATACGTTCTTTAAAAGCAAAATAACTCCTCCACCATTTTCTCAATGTCTTCTAAATCCTACCATTTCTCTCTTTCCCACTCCCCAAATCCTACCATTTCTCTCACACTCACTCCTCTCACTTAATCTCTCATCTCTCTCTTCACTATCTCTCTCTCTCTCTCTCTCTCTGTCTCTCTCTCTCTCACTCACTCTCTCATCTCTCTTTTCATCATCTCTCACTCTCACTCACTCACTCATCTCTCTCTCACTATCTTCTCTAATTCTCTCACACTCACTTCTCTGTAAATTTTAAATTTTTTTCATTAATATGTGTTTTTGGAGTTAGTTTTGAGTTTATGCCAATTATTTGTCATTGTTTTATGTTATTGTTTTGTTATTTGACAATATTTGTTTTTTTTGTGTGTAGGGAATTGTTGAGGCTTTGATGGCTAAAGTTGAGGATTTGATATAAGAGGCTTGTAGATTTTATTGTTGTACTTTGTTAATTTAAGTGTACATTTTGAATATTATGTATATTGGATAATTTGACCACTATTTTTCTTATGTAATTTTATTTTGAATATGTCAATTTAAATTAAAGTAATTAAGAAAAATAAAATCATACAATTAAATAAATTTTTAAAAAAATTAATATAATGAAATTGATATAAGAGAAATAATAATAAAAAATGTCAAAAACCTTGCGCGACAAAATATTTCGTCGCGCAAACTATTAAATGAGTTTATTTTAGTTTAAAATTTTCAAAAAACAAAAATTAAAAAAAATGATTATTTCGTCGCGCAAACCTTTGCGCGACGTTAACATTCGTCGCTCAAAGTACACTTGCGCGACATTCACATTCGTCGCGCAAAGGAGATATTATTCGTCGCGCAAAGTATATAATATTCGTCGCGTAAAGTAATTAATATTCGTCGCGCAAAGTTGTTATTGTCCGTCGCGCAAAGTTGTTATTTTCGTCGCACAAAGTCGTCATGATTCGTCGCGCAAGTTGTTATCCTTCGTCGCGCAAAATGACTTTGTGCGACAAAGAATTTTCGCCGTCGCGCAAACCCTTTCTTTACGAGTTTTGCGCGACCAAAATTTCGTCGCGCAAACTTTGCACGACGAAATTTTCCTCTGCGCGACCAAAAATCATTCGTCGCGCAAAGTGTTTTTTGTAGTAGTGCTTCAACCAAAACCAAGCCCCTGCAAGTTTTGGCTACGGTAAGAACACCCTCAAGGCCATGGCAAGCATTGGCCATTATACTAAATTTGGGTTTGTTTCTATTTTTTTGTAAGAAGTTTTTGCCTTTTTATTTATATCATAAATCTGGGATATTTATACCATTTCAACTTTACTACCATTACTGTTAATAGTTTTTTTCTTATATTTTTCTTTTTATCCATACCATTGTTGACTCACTTAGATTTAGATTTTTTGTGTTTTGAAGGTGATTATCTGCTACTTTTTTTTTTGGACGAAAATTATCTGCTACTTAGGTCTGGAGTTTTTTGTTTGTTTGTCTGCTCTTGAAATTGAAGTCTCAAAGCGTGATAAGGTTGAAGGTGTGATTTTTATTTTTTATTTTTTTTACTTTTTAGTTGTATTGAAATATTGTCTCCTACAATTTTAATGTGATTATACTTTTTTTTGGGTTTATGTGCAGGTTTGATGGAGGACACATAACTTTTATTTAGGTTTGATTTTTCTGATGGGTCGTTGTTCATACAAAATACACAACCGTTTAAATTGGTTTTTTTTGTGTACTATGTTTCTTTTTTTGGGAATTTTTGGTAGTGATGCTGGACGGGTATGGGAGGTGTTGTTTAAGAAACAGAGGGAGAAAGTAGGTGGCGGTGGTGCTCTGAGAGAGAGAGAAGGTGGTTTAGGTTTTTTTTTGTAATCAATTGTTTTTTTCATAAATAAATACTTTGGGCACAAATGAATAATTGGTGTGCATGTATAAAAGTGAAATCAGATGCAGCAGTAATGTGTCAGAACAACTACTTCCGTGCTCAAAAGTATTGAGCAAAGGACACGAAAGAAGTAAATTTGTGCTTAATGAACAATGGAAACTCCTATATAGAAAACCGACCAATTTGTTGTGGTTGCACCGTGGCTGTTAACATAGAGCACGAATAATTGTGCCTTTTACACTAAAAAGCACAAATAATATTGGTACCCAAAGCCTGATATTGTAGTAGTGTTATATGCCAGCCGACATGTCTCTTTATCTTGTACTTTTTCATTTGTTTAATATTACTTTGATAAAAACAACAAATAAAACTAATGACATTTCATCATGTTGTCTCTAATATAATATTAATAACCTAATAAAAAAACAATATAGGGGTATATCTCTTCTCTCATGGCACAGACAATTACGGCCTCATTGAAAGTAGAGACGACTTCTTGAACGCGTCCGTGCACGTCGCGACAAATGGTTTGGGGACGGTTGAAGCTGTAATTGCTAGGGTTTCTCTAAACTAGAAGCGAAGGAAAGAGAGAGAGGAAAGAAGAAAGAGAGAAAAAAAAAACACAAGGAATTCAAGCATTAGGAAAATGTAGCAAATTTATGATGACATTGAAGGTTAGTGCAAGTGTAAATAAGGGCGAAGTTCATACCTTGAAATGCAAAATGACTCACAGACTCTCTAATGATAAAGAAATTTGGGCTAGTGCCAGTGCGCTGTCAAATGGAACCCTAAAAATGATTCAAACATGTCACCTTTGAAGAGTCCAAGTTCACAATGAAAAGAAGGAGAGGCCAAGAGTGGCTTCGACAGAATCACAAACACATATTCAAAAGTGGCTTTGACACCAAATTTACCTGAGTCCAAACAACTAGAGATTTCACACCTGTTAAAATCCACAAGATACTGATTAATTAGTCTGGAAACTGAAACTCATGATGTAGGGATTCGTAAATCAATCGTCAAAATACACAAGATAGTTCTACTTTCAAATTTTCAAACCTTCCAAAAGTTATCAAATTATAATATGCAGATCAAATTACAAATAGAAGAGGAGAAAAGAAACAACTATACCTTTCGCCTTTGAGCTGGAGGAGGCAGCGGTCTGAGTTTGGTTTATGGGTAAAATTTGGGGGTTTTTCGTTTGAGTTTCGGTGGGGTCATTCGATGGTGCAAGAGGCAATTAACGGGACTGAGAGGTTGAGACCCTAAACCAACTATACCTTTCGCCTTTGAGCTGGAGGAGGCAGCGGTCTGAGTTTGGTTTATGGGTAAAATTTGGGGGTTTTTCGTTTGAGTTTCGGTGGGGTCATTTGATGGTGCAAGAGGCAATTAACGGGACTGAGAGGTTGAGAGCATGGTCTTAAATATCGGAGGTATCGGAAGTATCGGAAGTCAAAAAATACGGAAATATCGCAGGAAATATCGGGATATTATCGGTATCGGAAAAAATTGAATAAAAACCACGGAAATTGTAAGAAAAACTTGGAAATTTTTATTGAAACTTTGTAGGATGTTTATTTAGTCAATTATCTATTAGTTTATCACAAAAAATTGGAAGGAAATGCATTGCATGATGGATTTAATTGATTTAAGTTGATTATATAGCGAGCTGGCAAACACCGTAAGTGTAGAAATATGTAGTAATTAATGAAAGAAGATTAAACACACCATAATCATTTATATATAATGAATTACTACAATATTTTACACTTTATACATTGCATGGTAAGATACATGAGTGACTTAGTACCACATAGAGTTCCTATGAGGTTCAAAATTTTCACTATCTTCATCATCTCTATGTGTAGAGTAAGTATATTTTGAAGAGTAGTCATCAAATGATAAATCCCCAAAATAGTTTTCCATGTAATTGTTAACATGCCACCCATATGGATCCGAGATTGGTTGACGTTGTCCATAAGCAAAATCATTTGAAGATTGAGTCTCGAATTCTTTCCATGTGTCACTTGATTCCATCCCAACAGGAATGAGATATGAAGGGTAGGGAAATGGTTGGTTATGAGTATAACCATAGTTACTACTTCCTACTCCAACAGAGTCCGAAGTTATAGATAACGAGTCATCTTCTTGACTTGACAATGTCCCCTTGCCTCTTTCTCTACGAGTATAGTTCTTCCCTATGGCACCAATTCCTGGTCCTGCCCGCCTACTGCCATGGTAGGGTAAGTAAAAGCAAGTGAGTGGTTGAATGGTAGGGTAAGTAATGTAAGTTGAAAAAATGTTGGTGAGTTTTATATTTTATCCATTTTGTAAACCAAGCCAGGAATCCAAAGCTAAGTTTTATATTTTATCCATTTTGTAAAAGCATGTGAGCATTCTGTCGGCTAGACATGCTTTGTTTATTAGCTCAATGAGCTACTTTTGTATTACTCTAGGAGACATGCTTTCCGTAGAGTGCCCAAATCAGTTCAATGAGCTACTTCAGTTCTCTACATTTTTTGAGTTTCATATCGGGATGTTATCGGGATATTATCGGGATATTATCGATAATATCTCGATATATTGACCAAATCATTCATAAAAGTGTTGAAAATATCTTTCCGATATTATCGGGATAATATCGGGATAATATCGATATATTGACGATAACTATATGGTTAGTTGTTAAAATATCGGACCCCCAAAAATCAGATATTATCGGGATAATATCGGGGATATTATCGATATTTAAGACCATGGTTGAGAGAGAGGGCTGAGAGAAGACTGTGGTTTGAGAATATATTAACGAATAAGATGGAGAAGCGACGTGTCATCAATTGCCGAAGACCAATTGACATCGTCATAAAGGTTATCAAAAACGCCACTTTCAGTTTTAGCCTTGTCCAAATTCCCCCTCCTTCTTACTCCCCCTTATAGAAAGTTTTAATTAAATAGCAATTTGAGTGTTACACGTGAGGTTTATTCTTTTTGTTTTTTAATGGTCATTTGGGTCAGCAACCAGAAGATTATATATATGCCCAGAATCTTCGATTACACTGAGTGTAAATTTTACACAGTTATTATCACTTCCAAAAATGTTAACTCATTATATGCCAGCCGACATGTCTCTTCATCTTGTACCTTTTCATTTGTTTAATATTACTTTGACAAAAACAACAAATAAAACTAATGACATTTCATCATGTTGTCTCTAATATAATATTAATAACCTAATAAAAAACAATATAGGGGTATATCTCTTCTCCCAGGTTATGCTTTATATGTTATGTGGGCCTCAGAGCCTTAAATCCCATATGCTTTTGAAACGAAGACGTGGCTCAATTTTGACTCCATGAATAGGGGAAATGAATGATGAGAAGAGAAGTGTGATGAGTTCAACCACATAAACGGATTGAATAAAAGAGAAGGCTAAATTAGCTATTTATATATTTCAGTTTTGACTCCATTAGCTTTGTGTATATGTTGTGCATAATCATCAATATAGAATCTTTCTCTCCATTGAAACCGATTAAATTACAATTTAGTAAGAACAAGCCTCGCTCATGGTGGTATGACAGCAAGTTTAATTGTTTAGGGTTAGCTAAATTATAATCCAAGTTGGAATTGATTAATTAAATATTTATTATATGGCATGAGCCACATTATTTGGGACTTAAATTTGGTGCACAAATTTGGTGTCCCTAACATTATCCGAAGATTTAAATGTATAATTATCATATCCCAACATTACATCATTAAAGTGTTAAGTAAAAGGCTCCACAATAGTAACAAAATTATCTTTTCTCCAGAGAGCACGCATTTCTTTTATGATTGTAAGATGCTTTTTCATTTAATGATAGGTGTGAATGGCATCCATTCTTTCCATTTTTCCCCCTTGACCATCCTGTACTAGTTTAATTCAGTCTTCAAAGAGATATTTCCATTTTGTTTTCTTGTTTTTGGCTTTTGTGAATAATTTTTTTTTTTTGCTATGGAAACTGTTTAATTAGGCGGTAGCAATAGCATATGCAACGAGGATAAATTAGTTTATTTGTTTAAAGGGTATAGCTTTTACTTTTTCATTTGTTTAATATTACTTTGTCTTTTACTCTTCTCCCATGGCACAGACAATTACAGCGTCATGAAAAGTAGAGACGACTTCTTGAACGCATCCGTGCACGTGGTTTGGGGACGATTGAAGCTGTAATTGCCAGGGTTTCTCTAAATTAGAAGAAAAGGAAAGAGAGAGAGAGGAAAGAAGAAAGAGAGAAAGCAAAGAAGAAAAGAGAGAGAGGAAAGAATAAGAAAGAGAAAAGAGAGAAAAAGAAAGGAAAGCAGAAATAAAATGTCTTATTCCTTCCAATCTTCTCTGGATCTAAATTTAGCTCCCCCAACACAGACAAGGGTGCAATCACTTGCACCAGTCTGGGCGCCCTATTTTGTGTCCTCACGAGGACCCGTGACCGTCAATGACTCATTACTCCTTGACAACGATGTTGCCATTGGAGTTACGAGGAGTCTGGTGACTCCCAGAGATGTGCGCATACTGGGAATGAGTTACATTTAAAAAATATTGAAAACAACCGAGTATAGCAGCGCGGCTATACTATTTCTTTTTTTTGTTAAAATGGGACTATTTCTTTTCGAAATAACCGGGTATCGCCCCCCGGCTATAATATTTCTTTAAAACAAAATTGGGAAAACCCGACTATAGCCCATCGGCTATCCACTCCACATCACTTGTTCTTCGTTTCATTACGTTTCACCTTCAATCTTCATCTCTATCCGCCTTCTCAAAAATGCAGCCGAGGTGTTTTCTTCAAAGGTCATGGTGCCTTCTCAAAAATATGGTCGGGCGCTTTCCTTTACAAAAGTGGTTGGGCATATCTTTGCAAAATTGGCCAAACGCTTCCTTTTGCAAAAGTGGTCGGGCACTTCTCAAAAAGTTGGGCTGGGTGTTGCGTAGATACAGCTGCACCAAAATGGATTCAGTTGCATCCTCAACTTGTGATACTCGCAAGTGCACGAGCCGTTCGGTAGTATAGCGTATGTAAGTGCGAGGTCGATCCCACGAGGATTGGTGATTGAATGATCCAATTTAGTTTCCCTACACAAAATAGAAACAAAAACAAAGAACATAAAACAAGGAAGAAAGAAATAAGTAACTCAAGCAAATAAGTTCCCAAGTTCAATTAGATTAATGGATTGATTCTAGCTAAAGTATGATTAAGCCATGGTGTGTGGTCATAACCTTGTGTTCCTAATTCCCTAATTTGATCATTTGTTGTCTAACCTAAAATTAAGCATTAGGAACCCATTAAGCATAGAAGAACATTTTAAACAACCAAGCATGTATCTAATCCCTGTTGTTGAATGTCCATACATACTCTTCCTATTCATAGTTCAATTCGAATTAAAGCATGGTGTATACTCTTAATTCAAACCAAGATAGCTAACATGCAAGCCTAAATGGTGATCAATCATTCAAACTAGCATATTAACTTATAAGCATAATGAATAAGAACAAAAATCATAATTGAAACTTGGAAACTAATTAAACTTGAATACTTAAGAAAGAATGTATATTACAAGAAAAATAAATTACAACTAAGAAAACATTAAAGAAAGCTAGAATTGAGAACTAGAAAGCAAAACTAAGAGAATTTGAGGGAGAGAAGGGAAGGGAGCTCTAGAGAAGTGTTTGAGAGCTCCCCCCCTTGGGGTGTGTTTACAAGCTTAGAGAACCTCCCTATTTATAGGCCTAAGGAAGTGAAAAATCTGAATTCAATATGGCTAATGCATACAACACTTGTTTTATAAAATCTGAAATGGTTGATGCACTTGTATTAGAAAATTTGAATTGGTTGATGCACTTCACCAATAAATCCCACCAGCAGCCCTAGCTCATCTTCATGTCACCATGACCAAGCTTCCAACCAGCTCAATAGCTCATGCCTAGCTCACCATGACCAAGCTTCCAACCATAAACAATAGCTCATCCTGAGGTCAGCATGACCAGCAACTTCAAGGGCTTACGAATTGGGCTTCCCTTAAGCAAATTAAGACTTTAAGCACTTGAAGTTCAGAATGTCTTCTTTCCAGCCATATATCATTTGGGCCAATCCAAGGTCGGAGGAGGAAGTTAAGGCCAAAACAAATTGCTAACTCATTTTGCGCGCTGATAAAATCCATCCTGAGCATGGCTCTGTGTTTGCTAGGTAACAGACTCCATATTTATCCAATGGGGCTGAAGTTTGGATATGTTATAGTACACACCCATTGGAACAACTTTCATGAAGAATGCTGCCTCATCCGAGCTGTTTAGGTTGCTGAAACAAAGCTTGCAATATGACCTACGGAACTGGACTGGCAGGGGGCTGTAGCCAAAATGAGTTTGTCTTTTAAGCTCTTCATCCATTCACCCAAATTAGGCCTTAACATGCTTGAATTGCATGAATTATGTTCTCTTGCTCTATTTGCCTACAAAACACACAAAGGGAGGCAAATAACTTAGAAATCTAAGAAACTAAGCAAAAGAAGTAAGTAAATAGGGCATGTATATGTATGAAATTATGAGCTTAACACACCCCCAAACTTAGATTTTGCTAGTCCTCGAGCAAAACAAAAGAAAATAAAAATAAAAATAAAAATAAAAACAAAAAAAAATAAAAATAAAAACAAAACAAGAAGTTAACTAGACCACTTTCGTAGGTAACTCGATTGCATTGAGCGTATGCAACAAGCCTTTAAACCTCTAGGCATCCCTAGTAGGAGGAGTTGTGTCTCCTGAGGGTTTAACAGTTACGATACCCACAAACGTTTTACTGACTCTGTAAAACAAAGTAATTAGAAAACTAAAAAAATAAAAAATAAAAAAAAATTGTTAGTTCTTAAGCAAAACACAAAAAACAAAATAAATAAAATTACATTAACAAAAACAAAAACAAAAACAATTACAAAAATAAAAAGAACTCAAAACAATCTTTCCGAACATTTTCTGAAGAGAAATGACTCATGCACATGACTCAAAAGTTTTAACAATAAAAGCTCAATTTTAACATTATTCACAAAGCGGCAAAGTTCAAAACATAATATGCTCAAAGTATGGTAGTGTGATAGCCAAATGCAACAAATTCCCCAATCTTAGTTTTCACACAATTTCAAAAATCATACAAAGCGCAAATTCAACTTCAAATCTCACCAAAGTTGTCCTCTCACAAATGAATTACTCGGAAGAGGGCTACAATGCAACACTCAGTTATAAACATGAGATTAGAGTTAAACCATAAGGGACTTAACTCGCAATAGAAAGATGAAGAACTTGCATTAATATGATCTCAAGAAGGATGCCAAACACTTAAAAGTAGAAAAATAAATGCAATTCAACCATATGACATTTAAGATCAATTTAGGTCTTTAGCATAGGTTGTAATGGGGCCAAGGGTGTAAGATGAGTAAGAAATGAAAGGTATGGATAATACAAAGTCCAAGGAACTCAAAATGTAAGAGCATAAAATAATTGTTTACAAGACTTCGAATCATCACGATTAGATTTTTTTCTTTTACATGATCAAAACTCCTTATACCTTCATTTACATTGATTCACACTCCTTTCCAAACACCAAATTATTTTGAAGGCCCAAAAAATGAATTTTCAAACAACCGCCACTTAATCACAACTTTCTCTTTTCTTTCACCAATTGTGTGAATTTTTTTTTTTTTTCTTTATGTAATATCCCTTCCCAAACTTAGCATGAAAAACACATCCGAATTAGAGCTCATGAGTTCCTTAGAAAGGTAAATTCTTGTTTTTCGGGCTAAGGCGAGGAAATATAATTGGTAAAATGAAAGAAAAGGTTTACATGTAGGCTCAAAATGGTTAACAATGGAAAATCATGCTTAAGCATGCATAAGGTTAGCTTGAAAGGCACAAACGATCCAAAGAGGGCCTTAATATCACTTCTTAAATGTCATGAAATCAAATTGCATGAGAATGAATGACTTTTAAGTGTTCAACCAAATCAATGAATAATGAGATCAAACAACAACTTTGATGACAAGAAAATAAGAGTATGTGTATAACACTCAAGAATTGAAGTACAAGGCTCAAAAGCTCACTTTATATGATTGGTTATATAAGTCTAATTTATGCTTCATACAATTCTTTAGATCGTGCAAATCCTTTAATTGGAAAATTATGAAACAAATGGCAAGTACAAAGGTTTCGAGCATGTCATGCTAGAACGATGCCAAATTAATTAATTAATTAATTATTATTTTTTACAATAAAAATTTACAAGGAAAAAAATAAATAATAAATAAAATTCAATTTTTTATTTAAGTCATGCAACATTTATCACAATCTCATCAAATGTGTTCAGAAAGTGACTAAACAAAACAAGATTCAAAACAAGAAAGAAATTTAAATTTTTTTTTTTTTTTTAAATTTTAAGAAAAACCAAGTTTACTTGCTAAACTCCAATACCCCCAAACCTAGAAATGAGCATTGTCCTCAATGTTTAAAAATTAGCCACAAACAATGTCATAACAACAAATGAAAGGTATTAAAGCAAATTAAAAAAATCACAAAATCACAAAAGAAAACAAAAACAAAATAATTATAAAATAAAAATTACAACACAAACAAACAAACAAACAAAAAAAAAAAAAAAAGAAACAGTAAACCCTAATCACACAATTCTGAAACCCAAAAAAAAATTTTGAAGCCCAAAGCCCACAATTTCGAAACACAAACCACGGTGAATTTAACCCACTTTGAAACCCAAACTAAAGTGAAACCCGACCCACAATTTGTTTTCATTTCCGGCTTTTTATTATTATTTAGTTTTGTAAAAACAAACTATCGAACCGTGATTAGCAACACAAAGAGCGGGATTTTAACATGGGTCATGATGTCTCGGTTCAGTGTAAGGGACCAACAGACAGGGCGAGACACATGTCGACGCATAGAGGCGCCGCAGACTCCACAAGCAAAAATTACAGGCTCATGGAAAGGCGCGAAGACTTTACTGAACGCGTTCGTTCAGAAAAGACACGTCGTGATAAATGAGTTGGGTATGGTTGGAAGGCGAGAAGGTTGTGGGACTCAAGGAATGCTGGAGATTCAGAAAATGCTCAGATGCTGTAATGGCTAGGGTTTGTCAAAGACTAAGTCTATAAGAAAGGGTGAAAAAAACGCAAACTCAGACACACACAAAAGAGAAAAGAAAGAAAGAAGAAAAGAGAGTGAGAAATCAAATGGCCTCTAACTACCCATTTTCGTTGGATCTCAACCTAGCTCCACCAACTCAGACACGAGGCCAAGCAGCGGCACCAGTATGGATGCCCTACTTTGCTTCCGCACGGGGGCCTGTGACAGTAACTGACTCAATACTCCTGGACAACGATGTTGCCATTGGAGTGGCTAGAAATTTAGTGACTCCTAAAGATATACGTGTTCTGGGGACAAGGGATGACAACCGGGTCGTGAGCGATGCCCTGGCACTGAGCGTGCAGAGTACAGCAACAGTCGCAAGTTTGGGTCATCGCCTACTTGCGAAGTCCCATGAGGTAGAGGTGCTGAAAGGTCAGTTGGCGGCGGAGCGAAGTATGGTTGAGGAGTGTCAGACTGCTATAAAAAGCTTGAAAAGGGAGAGGTCAAGGATAGTGGAGGTGAATCGTCACCAGCTAGAAGTATTGCGGGACGAGAATAAAAACCTATCAAAAATGGTAGAGTTGTACTCTCGCGACATGCGAAAACAGCTGGAGGACCTAGACCGACCGGGTAAACGCAAACAAGCAGATCGCGAGAGTAGTTACGCTCAAGCTAAGATTGCGATCTTTGGGAGCTCAAGTGATGAGCCCCAAGAGGCTGTGCGTGAAGCCCCGGAAGAGGACAGCCAGAGGGCCAAACTCAAAGCTCCAATGGTCGAGACACCAAGCACCGAGAAGAAATGATTTCCTACTGCATTATTGTTGTTTTTATTTTATTTTGTTGTTATTGTATTTTCGTTATTTTGTTTCGGAAATAAAAGAGTAAGGTTGCAGAAAGAAAAAGAAAAAGAAAAAGAAAACAAAGACGACAAACGGAAAAGAAAACACATTTCCCTAACTAAAATAAGATAAAGATGATAGCCGAAAGGGAAAAGCAAAAACACAAAGCTCTAGAAAATGAAAGTAACGGGCAAAAACATTAAACACCAGAAAACACGGAAAAAAGAAAAGTAAAGTAAAAGTAAAGGTGCTCCCCCTTGAAGCGATTAGGTCGAGCATGCCCGGGAAGTCCGAAATGGTGTTGGCTCTCTCTCATCAGCATATGTCTATTTAAACCACACCTCTGCAAGCGGATGATACCCAGCATTTCTTCCTGCAAACTCAAGGAAAAACATCAAAAAATTCAGAAGCAAAACAAATGGCATCCTCATGCACTCACCTTGATGATCTCAACCTTGAGCTCTCACTTGCACCACCGAATGCCCAGACAAGGGCTCCTCCAACTCCTGTCTTCCCAAACTCCACATATCATCACGGCACGGCCTCAAATTTTGCTGAGGCAATACCGAACTTTGCTGAGGCAGTGCCGAACAGAGCAACGCTGCTGGGAGGCATGATTGGCAGCAAGCTCACACCGACAGATCATCTGCATGTGGCACAGAGGTCTGACAAGGCAGCGGTGGAGGAGTCCCACAATTTAACTGTGCTCCACGCGGTCTCGGCTACCAATTTGGGCATGCGATTACTGGCGAGGACACGGGAGTGTGCCGCAATGAGCGAGGAAATAGCTTCCTTGAAGGCTATGGTGGCGGACTTGCAGAAGCGGCTCTACTGTGCCAATCAGCACGTGGAAGCACTGCAGAGGAAAAATGAGGACCATGTCGAGCTGCTGCAGATTCTGCAAGTAAGAGAAAATAGAGGCAAGCCATGATGATGATGATGATGAAGATGAAGAAGAAGAAGAAGAAGAAGAAGAAGTTTTTTTTGTTTTTTTGTTTTTTTGTTTTTGTTTTTAATGCAGCGTTTGAAATAAAAATGTTTTTTAACACTCAGAAATAAACTAACTAATCATACCACGTAAATAAATAAATAAACTAACATAACAACACAAAAACAGAAACAAAACAAAAACAAAGACTCAACAGAAAAGAAAACAAAGAAAATAAAAAAAACTTAATTTAAAAACACACGAATATACAAGCAACTCACGGATGACCAGTTAAGGGCCTCAGAAAACACAGCCAGGGGATCCGGGAAGGTTGGAGGGATCACAATGGTCCCGCTTAAAACCCAAACTTCTTAGACACCGAAGGTGTCGCCTAAAGAACTCCTAGACACTGTATTAACGGAAGTGCTCACTGGAGTTACCATAAGTCAGCTCATATGAAAAATAATTTTTTTTTTTTAAAAATTTTTTTAAAAATATATTCTCGTAAGAAAAAGAAACAAAAACAAATTAAGATAACATGAAACAACAAACCATAAACGAAAATGAACTAAGTACTCTAAACAAACTCAAACAAACGATATAAATTATTGTACTAAAAGAAACAAACCAAGAAACCAAAGAAAAAAAAACAAACAGCACTTTCTATCACCTATTTATCACCATTTGGACAGATTCGTTTCTATGTTTTTCAGCTTCGACCTCTGTTCAGTTTTTAGGCTATAACTTTCCAACCGTAAGTCCAAATTTTACGTTCTTTATATGGTTGGATTCAGCATAGAAAACCAAAGAACTCAGCGCGGACCAAAAGGCAAAAACAACTACGGAAATAAACAGAATTCAAAGAAGAGAAAGGATTGAAATGCTTCCTCTTGAAGCGATTAGGTCGAGCGTGATGCACTTGGAGGTCGCGACTTCTCCTACTGCTCCACACTTCCTATCTTTATGGTTGAAGTTGCCATCTCTCTCCATTTTTATTGAGCTATTTACATTGCTAAAACAAACACACAAAATCCAATTCCATACTTCAAAGCAACAAGCACCAATGGGTTGTGTAAGCTGGGACTTAAACCCAGTTCTCTTGCTTGTTGGGCAATTGTCCTTTTCTGTTGGACTACAAACACAACTTGTCCATTAACGTCATTAACTTTAAAACTTGAAATTGTCCAGTTAAGAAAAAAAAAAATTAAAGTAGGAAAGCCAAATAGAATCAAACAATGTTACCGATCCCCGGCAACGGCGCCAAAAACTTGTTGCGTAGATACAGCTGCACCAAAATGGATTCAGTTGCATCCTCAACTTGTGATACTCGCAAGTGCACGAGCCGTTCGGTAGTATAGCGTATGTAAGTGCGAGGTCGATCCCACGAGGATTGGTGATTGAATGATCCAATTTAGTTTCCCTACACAAAATAGAAACAAAAACAAAGAACATAAAACAAGGAAGAAAGAAATAAGTAACTCAAGCAAATAAGTTCCCAAGTTCAATTAGATTAATGGATTGATTCTAGCTAAAGTATGATTAAGCCATGGTGTGTGGTCATAACCTTGTGTTCCTAATTCCCTAATTTGATCATTTGTTGTCTAACCTAAAATTAAGCATTAGGAACCCATTAAGCATAGAAGAACATTTTAAACAACCAAGCATGTATCTAATCCCTGTTGTTGAATGTCCATACATACTCTTCCTATTCATAGTTCAATTCGAATTAAAGCATGGTGTATACTCTTAATTCAAACCAAGATAGCTAACATGCAAGCCTAAATGGTGATCAATCATTCAAACTAGCATATTAACTTATAAGCATAATGAATAAGAACAAAAATCATAATTGAAACTTGGAAACTAATTAAACTTGAATACTTAAGAAAGAATGTACATTACAAGAAAAATAAATTACAACTAAGAAAACATTAAAGAAAGCTAGAATTGAGAACTAGAAAGCAAAACTAAGAGAATTTGAGGGAGAGAAGGGAAGGGAGCTCTAGAGAAGTGTTTGAGAGCTCCCCCCCTTGGGGTGTGTTTACAAGCTTAGAGAACCTCCCTATTTATAGGCCTAAGGAAGTGAAAAATCTGAATTCAATATGGCTAATGCATACAACACTTGTTTTATAAAATCTGAAATGGTTGATGCACTTGTATTAGAAAATTTGAATTGGTTGATGCACTTCACCAATAAATCCCACCAGCAGCCCTAGCTCATCTTCATGTCACCATGACCAAGCTTCCAACCAGCTCAATAGCTCATGCCTAGCTCACCATGACCAAGCTTCCAACCATAAACAATAGCTCATCCTGAGGTCAGCATGACCAGCAACTTCAAGGGCTTACGAATTGGGCTTCCCTTAAGCAAATTAAGACTTTAAGCACTTGAAGTTCAGAATGTCTTCTTTCCAGCCATATATCATTTGGGCCAATCCAAGGTCGGAGGAGGAAGTTAAGGCCAAAACAAATTGCTAACTCATTTTGCGCGCTGATAAAATCCATCCTGAGCATGGCTCTGTGTTTTCTAGGTAACAGACTCCATATTTATCCAATGGGGCTGAATTTTGGATATGTTATAGTACACACCCATTGGAACAACGTTCATGAAGAATGCTGCCTCATCCGAGCTGTTTAGGTTGCTGAAACAAAGCTTGCAATATGACCTACGGAACTGGACTGGCAGGGGGCTGTAGCCAAAATGAGTTTGTCTTTTAAGCTCTTCATCCATTCATCCAAATTAGGCCTTAACATGCTTGAATTGCATGAATTATGTTCTCTTGCTCTATTTGCCTACAAAACACACAAAGGGAGGCAAATAACTTAGAAATCTAAGAAACTAAGCAAAAGAAGTAAGTAAATAGGGCATGTATATGTATGAAATTATGAGCTTAACACTGGGCACTCCTTAAATCCCTTGGTCGACCACTCCTCTTGCAAAAAGCTGGGTCGGGGAGGATTTTCTCTTTGCGCCTTAGGCGCCCTCCTCGCAACACTTGGGCAAGCAAAGTTAGGCCGAGAGAGTTGAAGTTTGGCAGGAGGTATTTCCGCCAAGGGAGTTAGCGGGAAGTATTTCCCCGAGGCTCGTGGCGCATGGTCATACACGCGTAGACTTATCCAAAAGTAACCAAATCGTCCGAAGACAAATCATTTCCTAAAAACAACTGAGATGTCCGTGAACATCACAAAATCCAAAGGCAACCAAATGTGTTTGTACTGGTAGTAGCAGCTTCAGTACCTGCATATTCTACAAAAAATAAATCCACACATGTTCTTATAAACAATTGCAACATTATAAAGTAATAAACAATTAAGATCCAACAAATGCAACACATTTTCGTATATGAATGAGAGAGAGAGAGAGAGAGAGAGAGAGAGAGAGAGAGAGAGGAATAGGAGGAGGAGGAGAAGAAGAAGATGAGATCGATCGATGGTGGAGGATTTGGGAATTACGCCTTCAAATCGATGATTGAGAAAGGAGAAGAGAAGAGGAATAGATAGAGGGAAGGAAAGGATGGAGGAAACAAATCTCGAGTCAAATGTTCGTGGGAGAGGAGGAACTAAAATTGGGATTTATTATTTACCTGGGACTGTTCGGTACGTTATGGCACCAAACGGGATCACAAATCTGTAACCGGTGTCGTGCCAAATAGTACCAGGATGACACGATATCATCTTGTTTACACTTCAACACCAAATGGGTCGACATGAGATTGGCACAGTTTGGCACGGTTTCGGGACGGTTTCAGTATTTTGGTTTTGATACCCACCCCAAGAATTGACTATACAATGGCAATGTGTAAATGTTTTAAAAACAGTGGCCAAGGCTTTGCATACTATTTCTTGAAAAAAAAAATAGTGAACAAACAAGTATAGCCGCGCGTTAAAACTATTTCTTTTAAATAAAAAAAAACAGAGTATAGCCGAGCGGCTATACTGTTTCTTTAAAAGAGTTTTAAAAAATGGAGTATAGCCGGCCGGCTATACTATTTCTTTACAAAGTATTTAAAAAACCAAGTATAGCCGCCCGGCTTGACTATATCCTTTGAAATAAAAATTAGAAGAGGTTATGGGATTTGTAGACTTTCACATGGGTACAATAATGAAAGTTCTTTTTTTTTTTTTGCTTCATATTTATAGACGTCATGTTGTTCTTTCATTGGTAGTAGTAATTGTTTTAAGGAAGAATAATAAGAAAACACTTTTGAAACAACATGTATTGTCATTTGTATATTGTTGTTGTAAATAGATCAGAACGCAATTGCCTGTGTTTCATATTTATGACTGGATGTGAAATGTTTTTATCTGTAGGAACACAACAAGCGCCCTCCATGGTCTGTTCAATAGGGGCACCCACCTCCCCCTGCCAATCTTGTTCATTAAACTGCTTATGTGAGGCGTGACTAGAAATTGTACAGATGAAAATTTGTGAATTAATTTGTGACTAATTTTAAACATTTTGCACATGCAGCATGTAATAATGTGGTACTGTATATGAAATTCAACTTTACACCTAACGAAACTCAACTATTGAGAGGCTTGAATAAGTTTGAATACAAAATATCCATTATACAAATCAAGCTTTCTCACTTTGTTTGTTGTAGTATGGCTACTCAGTAAGTGAACTAATATATATAGTAGGTAAAGGAGCATGTAAAAATTTATCTGAACGTCTTCTACAAGTTTGCAAGTAGGTATACCGTCATTGATGCATTCTCATGACTTTGGCTACCAAAGGAAAATACCAATAATACACCATGCCTCTGAGGATGAAAAATCTTCTCCATGTACGTAGTGGCCCGTATTGAGATCAGCGGGGTGTGCAAGTTGCAACTGGTGATGGTTTATAATTTATGGGTCAATAAGTATTAATCACTATTATTACCATCTTTGAAGTTAGAGTTGTAAAGAACGTGAAAGAAGGGCAAGACTTCTCCATCACGTGGTGGAAGGACAAGGATATAAAAGCTCCCAAGTGTCACCGTTATTGCCTTTTGACTTACTCTTGTTTGTTGTAGATTTTGTGCGTTCATAGCCATATATCTTGAAGGACACCTTTGGCGTTTGTGATTAGATTTTTAATCACTCATTAAATTCAAGATATGTTGTGAATGCTAACTTCTATATTTTGTCCAAGTTGGTAATTGAAACTTATACGAGGTACAAAATTAAAATGCCAAATTGCAAAAATTGCAAAAAAAAAAGAGTTAATATCTAGTCTCCTAGACCCACTTGATCTGTAAAGTCTATTAGAAGTCCTGGTTTTATGCCTGCATTCTGAAAACCTATCTTAAGCATTTCCAATTCTTGAAAATTCAATGGGGAGTGCTAGCAACCTTCTTTCTAACCTTCTCTTTTAGACCTTCTCTCTTTTACTCATGACAAGTAGGCCTGGGCACGGTACGAGATGACACGGGATGGAGGTCATCTCCGAGTCAATCCCGAATAGAAGCATCGGGATGGGACCGGACCGGATGAGGGGTTTTCAAAAAACATTTGAACCATACCGGTCCCATTTGCCGGTATGATTCGGTATCATTTTCGATACCATAAAAAACCTATTTGTATAAAGCAAAATTATAATGTTTTACAAATCAAGCATAATACAAACAAACAATCATTCAAGAGTTTTACAAAGTTCAAGTGAAATGGAAATCAAATCTCAAATGGGCTTTTACAAATCAAGCCTAATACAAACAAAAGAAACAATCAATCAAGAGTTCAAGTTCAAGACCTGTCAAATTAAGTACAAAGCAAAAAATGGAAATCTCACATAGGCTTTTACAAAACAAATCAAGCCAAATTAAGTACAAAGCAAGAAATGGAAATCTCACATATAGTTACAACTTACAATATACAAATGAAAGTAACTTAACAACCCTTTATGATTTCAAATTAAATTACAAACCAAGAAAAGAAACAAAAAAAACAGAACAATCAAGATTCAAGGCTACTTGGCATGTCCCTTTCCCTTTGGATTTGAACCTAATGTGTTTGTATTGGTGGCAGCAGCTTCAGTACTTGCATATTCTACAAAACATAAATCCACACATGTTCCTATAAACAAATGCAACATTATAAAGTAATAAACAATTAAGATCTAACAAATGCAACACATGTTCATATATGAATAACAAATTTTGGTGTATTCGATTTCACTATAAGGAGGAGTAAAGGAGTTTTGTTGCTCACTCAAGCATGAAAGATGAACTTTAATAAATTAAGGGATTTTTGTAGAAATGTCACCTGAATTTAACCTCAGTTTCAATTGTCACCTTTAAGAAAAATTTAACAGAAATTAATGTCACCTTAATTTTTCAAAATCCATGATGATGATGATTGATGAAGAAAAAAAGAGAGATTGAGGATAGCTTATCATGTTCCTCTGAAGAAATTATTTCAATATTATTCTTTAATTTCGTAGAATTTTTGCTACATAGAGACCATTAAAGAATAGGTAGAGGACATGACGGCTGCGAGTATTGAGAGCTTATGAAAGTTTAGTATTTTGGCTGAGCAAGATTTGGATGTAAGCAGAGATGATCTTGCTTTTGGTCAAAACATTAAAATCAAATTCACACTTAAAAAACAAATTGGAAAGGAAAATGTCAATAGCACTTCTCCAGAACACGCCTCCTTTCTTGGCACTGAAATGTATAATACATGGCCGGAGTAATTTTTTTCTATACGTGTTTACTTCTTTCCTTTTTCTTTGTTGTATATGCAAATGTGCTATAAGAAGAAAATTTTGTGCCCCTTATCCAAATGGGCCGTAGGCTGTCGCCATTGTTTGGGCCATGGCCGACCCTGATTAGCAATATAAACCCTAATAGAATGAAAGGCTTATTTACTGTAGCACCCCCTGAAATTTCGGTCAAATCTCACTTTACCCCCCAAAGTTAAAATGACCCACTTAACCCCCTTGACCGTGGTTTTGTGTTCCACTTTCCCCCCACCGTTAACGCCATCCAAAAGACCGTCAAAAAAGCTGACGTGGCAGGGTCATTATGGTAAAAGATACAACAATAAAAATTCAAAAATCCAAAAGAAAAAAGAAACAAAAATTTTAAAAATTAAAGTATTAGTATGGAAAAAAAATATTAATTAAAATTAAATTATTATTTTAAATACTTATTTAATTAAAAAATTGAAAAATTAATATCAAAAGATTCTCTTCTTCTCCATCTCTCTCTCTCTTCCCCAGCAACCACCGTATAAACCACCAGCACCACCATACCCCCAAACATCAAACCTACCATCTAAATCACCATATCCATCATAGAGGATTGAAAAATTTAAGGAATTGTTTTGAAGATCAAGGTACTAGAGCTCCCTGAGTTGGCATATAGAGAATGAAAATTTTCCTCGAAAACCATTAACTTACTCCAATCCTCTACCCAGATCCCACCCACACCCATCCCCCTCCTCAGCCACACTAACCCCTTAACCCACCTACCCCAGCCATATCCACCCCACCAACCCAACTTCAGAACTCTCTCTCGCCACCATCACCGTCGCCACACCAGCCAAGAAGCAGGGCAAACAAAACAACCACTTCCAAGAATGAAGGAAGAAGAAGGCCTCCTCTGCACCCAGACCCAATCGGTCCAACTCGAAACCTAAACCCAATTTCTTCACTATTTGGGCAACAGACCCTCTTCGACCAAACAGACCCTCAGAACTCCAAAACCAAACAGATCCTAGTCGGCCCAACGCTTTCGGTTTCGCCGGCTTCGTTTGGAGGCGTTGTTGTTTCGGCGGTGGCGATGGTGGAAAGTCAGTCTCGACCATGTGATGGTGAGGGTGGCTTTGGGTTATGAAGTTAGGGGAGGGAGAGTTCAAGGGAGAGAGATGGAGAAGAAGATTTTTATGTATATTAATTTTTTCAATTTTTATATATTTTTTAACTAAACAAGTAATTATATTATTATATAATATATTTTATTCCACTTAAGCAAAAAAAGTGGGCCCTTTATATGACACATCATCACTTGTTGTAAAAAGTCTAAAGGGTGCATTTTTGCTCACCACTTTAACCATAGGTGTACCCTCACCACCATCCTCAATGCTTGACACGTGTCCATAGACATAACCATAGTTCCATAAATACAAAGCAAAAGTTAACTATGGTTATATCTATGGACACGTGTCAAGCATTGAGGATGGTGGTGAGGGTACACCTATGGTTAAAGTGGTGAGCAAAAATGCTCCCAAAGTCTAAAATAGCTATGCCACGTCATCAAAACCGACAGAGTTATTAACGGAGATAACGGTAGGGGGTAAAGTGAAACACAAAACCACGGTCAAGGGGGTTAAGTGGGCCATTTTAACTTTGGGGGGGTAAAGTGAGATTTGACCGAAGTTTCAGGGGGTACTACAGTAAATAAGCCTAGAATGAAATTAAGACAAAAGCTTGCGCGATAAGAAACTAACTAATTTGTGTCTTTCAAAATGAAATGATTAGTTACTAAGCAAAGAAAATGCCATAGTTAGGTTTCAGTTCTTTGGGAGGGCCAACAATACAAATTTATTACTTAAGAGGTGACCGATGCAAGTTTAATAATTGCGGATCGATGCCAATAATATAAATTTTTTCAATATGATTCCAACAATTACAGAAGTTTAATATAAATTTTACATGAAATGCTGGAGTTAGGAGCGCCACAATGACTTCGGGCCAGTGTGTTTTGGGGTGGAACCTCAACTTCCTTCATGGTATCAGAGCAGATTAGCCCACGTGTGAAAGCCCAACGGCCACACGTGCTCCATGTCACCCAATATGAGTTGTCCACGTGATAGGCTTGAAAATTCGCCACACGTGCGGGGGCGTGTGAGAATGTGAAGGTAAAGAGTCCCACATTGGAAAGTTAGAAAACCTTGCAAGGGCTTATAAGGAGTTGGGCTACTCCCCCCATTGCCAATTGGTTTTGGGGTGGAACCTCAACTTCCTTCACTACCCATGTGCAAAGATGTAAGCTAAGGAGGATCATGGTTGTTAATTCCTGCAAAACAAATTACATTGATAATATTCTCAAAAGGAGCTGAAACCAGTGAAATCTCCTAATCCTCCTGCGCCACTGAAGAAATCAGTGGATCCGAATGACGAAGGATCAATACTACCAGTACTGCTTCCAAAATAATCAGTACTAAAGCCAACACCGAAATCATTGCCACCACCAGACCCACCGCCATGTCCACCACCAGAGAGGATTTGTTGAATCAGCTGCGCCTGAGTATTGCCTAAACCCTGATTAGAGGAACCCCCAAATCGTCCAAATCCAGCAAGACTTTGAAGTGCTTGGTTCATCATAGCATTTCCCAGCTGCCCACTTCTGCCTATATTATTATTCACAGGCCTAACACCACCAGGCATGCCATTGTAATTAACATTCGGTACATAGTTTCGGAACTGAGGAGGGCTAGCCGTTGGGAAATATTGAGTTCCAGCAGCAGCTCCAGTTTGTTGAACTGGAGGAGGAAGAGGAGGAGGAGCTCTCGGTGTTGCTGTGGTGCAGCCCAAGTGCGCCGTAAAATCACAGGGACTGCACAAGTAGAGCCACTCTTTGCGCCCTACTCGCTTGCATATATCGCATATGAAGGTGTGGTTAGAACCTGCAGGAAGTGAGAATTCGAGACCGAGTTGGTGATGGTGGGATTGGTGACTGAGAAGCAATGGCATTGAAGCACAACTTGTATGGAGTTCGATGTTGCAATCTCCACAATGGTAGGCAAACCCATTTCCATGCTTCATGCATGCATCGCAGTTGAAGGCCCCATCTGGGTATTTTGGGGTTGGGAGCAGAGACAGCACATGGTCTTTACGATCAAATGGATGAGTGATTTGCTGAGGCATTTCTGAACATGACATGTGCAGGAAGTAGTTGCATGGTTTGCAACTGTAAATCCATCCAGAAACATTGAGTTTGCAACATGCACACTGTTAAAATAATCTAGACTTCATTAATAGTCGGCTGGTAACTTTGAAATAGTTGGCAGTCTGTTAGTAGTTGTGGGTTGAATTAATGGTGTGGTAGAAGTTAGTTGAATTAACTATGTTTGGTTTTAGTTGTGTTGTTTTAATGGATTAGGTCGGCAGTGGCTATTATATAAAGCCACCCCTTTCTCTTCATTTTGTATGAAGCAAGGAACATCATCATTCTCTAAAACAGTGTCCCACTACTTTCTGTCTTTTGATTATCACAAGAGAACAAGTTTCTTCTCTTACCTATTATTACTCCCACATAACCGTACCCACCACCAATAATATCATTCCTTTATTCCATCAAAGTGGTATCAGAGCTTGTCTCAGATCCATATGGCTTCAAACAACAACTTGTTGCAGCCCCAGCTTCCAAAGTTTACAGGGAAGAATTATAGTCAATGGAGCATCCAAATGAAGGTGCTGTATGCTGCTCAAGATTTGTGGGAGGTGGTTGAAAATGGCTTTGTGGAGCCAAATAATCAAGGAGACCTCACTCAACAACAACTCACAGAGCTGAAGGAGACACGTAAGAGGGACAAGAAGGCTTTATTCTTTATCTTTCAAGCAGTGGATGAAGCTATTTTTGAAAGAATCTCATCATGCACTACATCAAAACAGGCGTGGGACACTCTCTTTGCATCATATAAAGGAGAAGAAAAAGTGAAGATGGCCAGGTTGCAAACTCTAAGAGGTGAGTTTGATATGTTACGCATGAAGGAGTCAGAATCTGTTGAAGACTATTTCAATCATGTCATTTCTCTAGTCAACCAACTGAGAATTAATGGAGAAAAAATTGAAGATCAGAGAGTTGCTGAAAAAATTCTTCGAAGTATGTCCCGAAAGTTTGAATATATTGTGGTGGCAATTGAAGAATCCAAAGATCTGTCTACTTTGTCTCTTGACAGTTTAATGGGTTCTCTTCAATCGCATGAGTTACGGCTGAAGCAGTTTGACTCTGGCCCTATTGAGCAAGCTTTTCAATCTCAAGTCTCATTCAGAGGAAGTTCTAGAAGAGGAGGAGGCAGCTTTGCTCGTGGACGAGGAAGAAATAATCAAGGACGTGGCTATGCAAATGACCAGAAAGAAACTAATGATGAAGGCTCTGCACGAGATTATGGTTATTCAAGAGGAAGAGGAGATTATGGTTATCCAAGAGGAAGACGAGATTATGGTTATCAAAGAGGAAGAGGAGATTATGGTTTTCCAAGAGGAAGAGGAGATTATGGTGGTTATTCAAGAGGAAGAGGAAGAGAACAAGGTTCCTCTTTTTCTAATATTCAGTGCTACAATTGCAAGCAATATGGGCACATCAAGTCAACATGCAAAAACAAAACAAATGGAGGAGCCGAATCAAGCTTTGTGCATGAAAAAGCTTTTGAAAGGGAAAATGATGCTGTGGTTTTACTTGCATGTGCAGCTGCCAAAGAAGGAAAAGTTTGTGCAGAAAAATGGTATCTTGACAGTGGATGTAGTAATCATATGACAGGCAACAAAAGTGCATTTGTCAATTTCAAGCATACCAACAACTCTGAAGTAAGGATTGGTGATGGTGGAAAGCTAGTGGCCAAAGGATGTGGAGATATTCTTTTTCTGTCCAAGTCTGGAGAACAAAAAAGAATCTCTGATGTGTTATATGTTCCAGATTTAAATTACAATCTCCTTAGTGTGGGGCAACTTCTTCGTAAAGGCCATAATATTCAGTTCAGGGAAGACCAGTGTGTAATTAGAGACAAGTACAACTCTCTAATTACAAAGGTGCAGATGTCAGGAGACAATATGTTTTCTCTAAACATAAAGTATGAATCTTTTGCTTGCTTAAGTGCACTTATCAAGGATTCCTCATGGTTGTGGCATCTACGCTATGGGCATTTGAGTTTCAGCACACTATCATTGATGGGGAAACAACATATGGTACGAGGACTACCAACTATACAGCATCAAACACAAGTTTGTGAAGCATGTGTGCTGGGAAAACATCAGAGAAATTCGTTTCCTACAGGAAATTCTTGGAGAGCATCCCATCCTCTTGAGCTAGTGCACTCAGATGTATGCGGGCCCATGAACACAACATCAACAGGAGGTAACCGCTACTTTCTTACATTCATTGATGATTATAGCAGAAAGACATGGGTCTATTTTCTCAAATATAAATCAGAGGTGTTTGATTACTTTAAAGTTTTCAAAGCTTTGGCTGAGAAGCAAAGTGGATTTGCTTTAAAAACCTTGCGGTCTGATCAAGGAGGAGAATTCTCATCCAATGTGTTTGAAAATTTTCTAAAAGAAAATGGGATTAAGCATCAGTTTACAGCTCGGTACACCCCACAGCAAAATGGTGTGGCCGAGAGAAAAAATAGGACCATTATGGAATTGGCAAGAAGCATGTTGAAGGCAAAAGCAATGCCTAATCATTTTTGGGCAGAAGCAGTGGCATGTGCTGTATATCTCTTGAATCGTGCATCGTCTAATAGTGTGGAAGGCAAGACTCCTCAAGAGGCTTGGAGTGGCCTCAAGCCATGTATTAGTCACTTAAGGATATTTGGCAGCATTGCTTATTCTCATATTCCTGATGAAACAAGGAGAAAATTGGATGACAAATCAGAAAAGTGCATTCTTGTTGGGTATAGCGAAAAGGCCAAGGCATATAAGTTGTTTAATCCATTGACTAACAAGATTATTGTTAGTCGTGATGTCAAGTTCAATGAAGAAGAAGCATGGAATTGGAGTGAAGTTGAAAAACAAAGTCCAATACTGTTGGACATTGAATCTGAAAATCCAGATTTAACTCCACCAACAACTCCATCATCACAGGAATCTTCATCACAAGGGTCATCATCAACTTCTTCTAGTGATAGTAGTGAGGAAGAAGAAATTTGCAGAGGACAAAGGAGATCAGCAAGAGCTCATCAACCATCCACAAGGTACCCATCTAGTGATTATGTTTTAATCACTAATGGTGGCACAAATTTTGCTCTATTTGTAGATGCAGACCCAATTATGTTTGAAGAGGCTTCAAAGGATGAAAAATGGGTGAAGGCTATGGATCAAGAAATTGATTCAATTAAGAAAAATGACACATGGGAGTTGGTTGATCTTCCTCAAGGAAAGAAGCCCATAGGAGTCAAATGGGTTTATAAGACCAAGTTGAATGCTCAAGGAGAAGTTGAGAAATACAAAGCTCGCTTGGTAGCTAAAGGCTACAAGCAAAATTATGGAATTGATTACAATGAAGTCTTTGCTCCAGTTGCACGCTTTGACACCATCCGAATGGTGTTAGCTCTTGCTGCCCAAAATTGTTGGAAAGTCTTTCAAATGGACGTTAAATCAGCGTTCTTGCAAGGTGTTTTAGAAGAAGAGGTATATGTTGCTCAACCTCCAGGTTATGTGCAGGGAAATGAAGAAACAAAAGTGTGTAGATTGAAGAAGGCTTTATATGGTTTGAAACAAGCTCCAAGAGCTTGGTATAGTCGGATTGATGCATTCTTCCAAGAGTATGGGTTTCACAAATGCCCATATGAGCATACTCTTTACACCAAGAAGAACTCTCAAGGTGAGATTTTGATTGTCTGTCTATATGTGGATGACTTAATATTTACTGGAAGTAATGCTCAAATGTGTGATGATTTCAAGATGATTATGTCACAAAGATTTGAAATGACAGACCTTGGTTTGCTTCATTTCTTTCTTGGAATTGAAGTCAAACAAAATGAGAATGGTATTTATATTTCTCAAAAGAAATATGCAAAGGAATTGTTGAAAAGGTTCAGGTTGGAAAATGCAAAGTCAATTGCTACTCCAATGGAGATTGGTGTTAAGATAGGAAAGAATGATGGAAGCACAATGGTGAATCAAACTTTGTTTCGAAGTCTGGTGGGTGGCCTCTTGTATTTAACTACCACAAGGCCAGATCTTACATATGCAGTAAGCTTCCTTAGCCGCTTCATGGAATCACCAAAAGACGTTCATTGGGAGCTTGGAAAGAGAATCCTAAGATATGTGGTTGGAACTATCAATTATGGTTTGCATTATTATCCTGTGCAGAATCTAAATTTGACTGGCTACAGTGACAGTGACTTGGGTGGAGATGTTGATACTTGCAAAAGCACATCTGGTTATGTCTTTAGCATTGGCTCAAGTGCGATTTCATGGTCCTCCAAAAAGCAATCTATAGTGGCACTTTCAACTACAGAGTCTGAGTATGTTGCTCTTGCATCAGCAGGTTGTCAAGCTAGGTGGCTGAAAAGTATTTTAGAAGAGATGGGTCAAGTTCAAGAAGGCCCTACAAAGCTGTTCTGCGACAACAAATCAGCTATTTGTCTTTCCAAAAATCCAATGTTTCACAGCAAGAGTAAGCATATCAAGATCAAGTTCCATTTTATCAGAGAGCTAATCAAAGACAAAGAAGTTGAGGTTCTGTATTGCAAGTCCCAAGACCAGCTGGCAGATTTGTTCACCAAACCATTGAAGAAGGAGCTGCTCATCAAGATGAGGAAATTAATTGGCGTAAATGAAGTCTAGCTTAAGGGGGGATGTTAAAATAATCTAGACTTCATTAATAGTCGGCTGGTAACTTTGAAATAGTTGGCAATCTGTTAGTAGTTGTGGGTTGAATTAATGGTGTGGTAGAAGTTAGTTGAATTAACTATGTTTGGTTTTAGTTGTGTTGTTTTAATGGATTAGGTCGGCAGTGGCTATTATATAAAGCCACCCCTTTCTCTTCATTTTGTATGAAGCAAGGAACATCATCATTCTCTAAAACAGTGTCCCACTACTTTCTGTCTTTTGATTATCACAAGAGAACAAGTTTCTTCTCTTACCTATTATTACTCCCACATAACCGTACCCACCACCAATAATATCATTCCTTTATTCCATCACACACAAGGCTTGCGGGTTTAAGTTCTGCTGCTGGGCTTGGTGATTGGAAAGTTTTAATGGATGGGGGTGGCTAAAATGTTGAACATCAGGCTTTGGTTGAAAATTCAGCTTCATCTCTCTCTCTCTCTCTCTCTCTCTCTCTCTCTCTCTCTCTCTCCCACAGAAATATTTTATCTTTCTGAAATTCTGATGATCTTCTCTCTCAACTTGTTTAATACTTGTCCTCTTATAATAAGTTAGTGCAGTTCTGTGCAATGTATGAGTCTTAGCTAAGCCTGATCATCTTAACAATAATGAGACGCATTTACCGGGTCAACGTATATACCTTTGCATTTTTTTGTATATATATATATATACATGTTGCATTTTATATATATGAACAAAAAGAGATAGACTGGTTGGAAGGAAGCTGCTGGTTCTTTTCTTTATATATATAGAGAAGTCAATGAACCTCTCAAGTAAGCAAAAGACTGAATACTTTCCCCGTTTGATCATCTCAAGAGTTGCTGCTTTCTATTTTTCTCAAATGGAATGCAAAGAAAAGAAGACTGAGATCTTAATTATGTGAGGCAGAAGAAGCAACCTTTTGAAGAATATTTTGCCAACTCATGTATATGAAGTAGCACCTAGTTGATTCCATCAGACTTGCTTAATTAGAATATTTGGATTGGAGCTTATGAGTATCATTGACATTCTTCTGATCTAAACCACCCTCTAATTTATTGTGGAATAAAAAAAAAAACGAAATTAGTTCATGCATCCATTAATTAGTTACACAGTACACTTACTGCCGGCTTAGACTTCTTTTTATCTTTTGTTCAAGGGAGTGGGCGACATAAAGCTCTTTGGTGTGAAAATTTATTAAATTTCTAGGAGATGACCTCGGCACCAAAAGTAATTTTTTTATAGTTATTTACACGAACATCCTCTGAGGTTTCATATTGTTTTTGCAAAGTCCATTTTCATTGATTTCATCTAAAAATTGACAATTTCATTAAAAAAAAAACTTAAGTAAATTACAACTTTAACCTCAATGAATGCATGTGCAATCTAATCTCAAAGGCTAACATTGTCATTTGGAGAATTTTTTATTATATAAAATCATCAATTTTTGGATGAAAAATAAAAGGAAATGAGTTTTGTGAAAACAATATAAATCTTAGGGGATGTTCGTGTAATTTTTGAAATCTCAGGGAGTTTTATGAAACTGAAAACCTTAGGTGGTGTTAGTGTAAATAACGTTTTTTTTTAATCTTTACTATTCACTATTTTCTTATTATTATTTCCTTGTCATTGACTACAAAATTAACTGGAAAAAGAAATGCTACAAAATTAATTACTACAATAGCTGCCAATTTGAATTTTGAAAATTCTATTCTAAAGAAAACTTTGTCAAAGAAAGGAAATGGAAAAAGAAATCAGTAAATTCAATATAGCGTATTGAAATGGAGACAAACAATGGAGTCACCACTTTGGCCAACACTTTACCCCTTATGGGCCGACCCGATGTGAGCGGGGATTAGTCTGGGTTGTGGTTAAGGCTTAAAGGTGCCACCCATAGTTGGGGCCCATCCAGGACCACCTCGTGGTTCAGACCAAAAAAAAATGGAGACAAACAATCATGTTTATTTCTGCAAGATAAATATAGAATTAATATCTCAAATCAAATGTATACGGTATAATCGTATCTCCCACTCCTCCAGTTCCACCGAAATAGTCAGCCTCAGTGTAGGTGGATCCGAATGGCGACGGATCAGTAGTGGCATTAGTACTGCTTCCAAAATCAATACTAATACCAACTCCTTGCATATCATTAGCACCTGCAGATATAAACCCAACAGGCCAAACACCAGCACCCACCAATTGCTGTTGGTGTTGTTGTTGCCGCTGCTGTTGGTATTGCTGTCTCTGTTGGTATTGTTGTCGCTGTGGTTGTTGTTGTGGATGTTTCTGCTGCTGCTGCTGCTGTTGGTATTGCTGTTGCTGTGGTGGTTGTTGTGGGTGTTGCTGTTGCTGTTGAGAGGAATTAGCACCCAGTCCAAAAATAGGGACACCAATAAGAACTTGAGCTGCTGTGTTCACGATAGCCTTTCCCAGCTCCTTCCCTGACTTATTCCGCCTAACAGGTTGTCCACAAACACCAGCGGCAGTGATATTGCCATTATTATAATTATTATTATTCAAACTATTATTTGGCACATAGTTTTGGAACTGATGAGGACTAGCTGAAATAGTACTTGTTGGAAAACATGGAGTTCCAACAAAAGCTGCTTGTGCTGCTGCTTGAATTTGTTGATTTGAGGGAGGAGGAGGAGGAGCTCTTGGTTTCGCCGTGGCGCAGCCCAAATGGGCAGTGAAACCACACGGATTGCACATGTAGAGCCACACTTTGTACCCAACTTGGTTGCATATATTACATATGAAGGTCTTGCTGTTGTTAAATCCTGGAGGAAGTGAGAAAGAGAGACTGAGCTGGTGAGGGTGGGATTGGTGAGTGAGAACCAATGGCTTTGAAGCACAAGATGGGTGGAGGTCAATGCTGCAAGCTCCACAATGGTAGGCAAAGCCATTCCCGTGCTTCATGCATGCATCGCAACTGAAGACCCCATCTGGGTATGTTGGGGTTGGGATCAGAATCAGGACATGGCTTTGATGATCATATGGGTGAGTGATTTGCTGAGGCATTTGTGAGCATGGTATGTGGAGGAAGTAATTGCATGGTGTGCAACTATAAATCCATCCACCAGAGACATTGAGTTTGCAGCATGCACATGAGAATAGCTGCTGCTGCTGCTGCAGGTTTAGGGTTTGCTGCAGGGGTTGGTGATTGTAAAGTCTTAAGGGATGGGGGTGGCTAAAATGTTGAAGATCAGGCTGAAGTTGACCATTCAGCTTCATCTCTCTCTCACTCTCTCTCTCTCTCTCTCTCGCTCACCCACAGAAATTCCTTTTTCTGATGATCTCTTGTTCTCTCAAAAGTCTCAACTTAGATTGTGCTCTTATAATAATTTCATGCAATTCTGTGCATCATATTGAGTCTAGCTAGCCTTAGTCAACTTAACCATAATGAGACATATTGCCGGGTCAATATATATGTATATAGCATTTATATAACCAATGATATCGGTGGTGAAACATCTTCTTCAATGAAATTATTAATTAATTCTAGATTACTACTTGGAAGCAAGTTGCTGGTAGGGTGGCTATGTCTTGATATATGCAAAGACTCCAAAAGTCAATCCTTCCTCGTTTGATCATCTGCAGGGTTGTTGCTGCTGCTATTTTTCCCGATGGAACAAGAAGGGTATATATGCAAAGAAAAGAGCAGTAAGGTAATCAAATAAGTTTACTTAAGCTAACAAGTACGCTAAAAATTAAATATATACGTGACGTAAGGCAACCTTATGTTGAAGAATATTTTGCCACCCTTAAAGTACATTATATTATTCTTGCCTCGCAAAGGACTCATTAGTGTAGTGGTTTGGAGGAAGCAAATGTTGCCCTCATGAATGATCTTGGGTTTGAGTCTTAGCAACCGTATAATGTGTGTGAGTTTAGTATGTTATCGCCCTCTCAATAGGAAAAGATTCTAAAACTCATGAGTAATTCACCTAAACAATATCTACATTTTTCTTATTTCTCAGTTACATATACACTAGCTTACTTGAACCCATCAAATATATCAAACCTACATGTTTAGAATCTTTAGATATTATCCTTATATTTTGCCATTCAAGGGAGAGGCAAAGGGCGACAGAGACAGAGTGTTCCAAATATTTTGTCAAAGAATAGATGGCACCCAGAGGGATTTTTTTTTTTTTTGGTGGAAGCACCCAGAGAGATATATAGCAACCAAGTCACAGACTATATCCACTAAAGATGAGATGTGTGCCTTTTGAGTTCATTATGCCCTGTGCTTATTTAATATTATTATACAGAATGTTGGTAGAAGGATACGTTCGAAGTGTATTAACCAAATTGCAAAATGCAGTTGACGTCGACCTTCTTGTGGCAATAGGGAATAATAATGATCACCCAACTAGCTAGAAAATAAGAAAGAGTGATTTGCATACCTAAAATAAATTAATATTTGCACCCTGATATTGACTTTAATTAGTAGGAGCCAGATCTCAGATGATAGTCTGAAAAATTTATAAACTATAAGATCAACTAACTGTTGATCTAGTGATATTTCCTTTTTTCAAAATACTACTGGCAGAGGTCTCAAGTTCGAATTCACTCCTCAGTTAATTTAAAAAAATTCAGCCATATAATTTATTTTGATACACTAGTCTCTAATTTAAGTTGGAAAAATACCAAGTAAAAGCAACCTGAAAGACATGAGAAAACCAATCGGTTTAATTCTTCTGTTTTTTTTTTTTTTTTTTGCTGGTTCAGCAGTTGACATTGTCATATCCTATGCTCCACCACTTCATCCTATATCAAAGATTCGAGGGATTGGGTTATGTATTGCTACTTCAATATAGGAAAATATACCTTTGTAATTAAAGTGCTAGCACCTGTGTTTTTTTTGGTATCAAGATAAATCCTCTCATGCTCCAAAACTCTGCACAAATAAATACCTTACTAATTATAAGGGAAGAAGCATGGGAAAGGGCTAGCAAAAGTCAAAGGAATCATATGTATATCATATTATTGGTAGATCCAAGACCCAGTCAAAATATATTGAGATGGGAATAAGTTGACTCTTACCATACATTTCAGACCACTTTATCTGACCACATTTTAGTCGTCGCCACATTTTAGTTGACTCTAACCATACATCTTCCTCTCTCAAAAATCATATCATACATAATAATATATGATTCATTAGAAGATCATCCAATCGGAGAAAAATAAAGAAAGCCAACGGAGAGAGAGAGAGAGAGAGAGAAGAGGTGAAATTAAGATCGATGGTGAAGCATTTCAGCCACCGCCATGAGTTGTGCTCATATCAAGTGCAAGAGGATGATGAAATCATTTGCTCCAGCTGTGAGCTACCTCTAGACAGTCAAACAATATGGGTAGAATATTTTCAGAGATATTTCATTCTCCGAAAGGAGGTATTTATAATACAGGTTACAAACCCTAGTAGAGTTTAATTAGGAAATAAGTGGAATCCTAATTATATAATATCTATACAAAAGGAAAAATAAATAAAACCCAAATAGAATAGGATATATTCTACTCGCCAACACTCCCCCTCAAGTTGGAGCAAAGACGTCACGCATGCCCAACTTGTCAAGCGAGTTGAGAAAGATACTTGTAGAAACAGCTTTTGTAAGAACATCAGCTAACTGATACTCTGAACGGATGAAAGGGAAGGACACAATCTCCGCATCCAACTTTTCTTTAATGAAATTTCGATCAACCTCCACATGTTTTGTACGGTCATGTTGTACAGGATTATGAGCAATTGCAATCGCAGCCGTATTGTCACAATATAAATCCATGGGTTTATTAGGCCCAAAACCAAGGTCTTTCAACAATCTCCTCAACCATAGTAACTCAGATACACCATGGGCCATTCCCCGATACTCGGCCTCAGCACTAGATCTAGACACCACCTTTTGTTTCTTGCTCCTCCACGTAACAAGATTGCCACCCACAAACATAAAATACCCAGATGTCGAACGCCTATCTGTGGCTGAACCTGCCCAATCAGCATCTGTATACCCTTCTACATTCGTATGGCCATACTTGGAGAAAATTAACCCATTGCCAGGAGTTACTTTCAGATACCTTAAAATACGAGTCACAGCCCCCATATGATCCACACTAGGAGAGTGCATAAACTGACTCACTATATTTACAGCATACGCAATGTCCGGACGGGTATGAGCTAAATAAATCAATTTCCCCACAAGTCGTTGATAACGTTCTTTATCAGTCGGAACTTGATCGGGATATATCCCCAACTTATGATTCTGCTCATTAGGGGTATCAATTGGTTTACAATCTAACATTCCAGTTTCTGCAAGTAAATTCAAAACATACTTTTTTTGGGATAGAAAAATACCATGTTTAGATCTGGCAACTTCAATCTCAAGAAAATACTTTAAATCACCCAATGATTTCATCTCAAACTCAGAAGCCAGATACTTCTGAAGACTCTGTATCTCCACATGATCATCTCCAGTCACAATCATATCATCAACATAAATAATTAAAGCCGTCAATTTACCTTTATGACGCTTCAGAAACAAAGTATGATCAGAGTTACTTTGCACATACCCAAACTTCTTCATGGATGCAGTAAATCTTCCAAACCACGCTCTTGGAGACTGCTTTAATCCATACAAGGATTTCCGTAGCTTGCACATCACACCCTCCTTAGAAGTCACAGGGATACCCGGCGGAGGATCCATATATATTTCTTCCTTGAGGTCACCATGGAGGAATGCATTTTTGACATCAAATTGTAGCAGCGGCCAGTCACGGTTAGCAGCTAAGGATAAGAGTACGCGTACAGTGTTGAGCTTAGCTACTGGAGCAAAAGTCTCTGTGTAATCCACTCCATATGTCTGAGTATACCCTTTTGCTACCAATCTTGCCTTGTAACGGTCAATGGAACCATCAGCCTTGTGCTTCAAAGTAAACACCCATCTGCACCCAACTGCCTTTTTTCCTTTTGGTAAAGGAACTAACTCCCAAGTAGCATTCTTGTTCAAGGCTTCCATCTCAACATGCATTGCATCTACCCAGTTTGGATCAGAAAGAGCATCCTGCAACTTAGTTGGCACACATACACTAGATAATTGACACAAATATGATGCATATGACTTAGATAAACGATGAGTGGACATATAATGGTTAATGGGATATTTAGACTTAGCATGTATATCAGGAGAATATTGCACTTTAGGTTTCCCACGGGTAGTACGTGGGGGCAAAGAATAGGTAGGCACATCACTAGAACGTACCTCATTATCACAACTTGATTGAGGCAATGGCAGGGCAGAGGGGGGTCTATTATCAATTTCATCTGTACGAGAGTCGCCAATATCACTGTTATGTCCTTCTGAGAGAGGCTCGAAAACACCAACAATTTCGTCTGGCGACTGGTCGTGGCTTTCCTCGCGACCGGTCGCGTCACTCGTATCGGTACTGTTGTCGCTCGTCAACGCGAGCGACCGGTCGCTTCCTATGTGCGACCGGTCGTTTTCATCACAGAGTCGTTGGCGACCGGTCGCGTCTTCCCTGCGACCGGTCGCTTCTTGTTCGCCAGAAATTCCTTCTTCATGTCCAAAAACTTCCATATTTTCCACTCCGAAACTCTTCAATTCACTCCCCCTCTCCCCCTGAATTGAAGAGGAGGGAGAGACATAGTAGGATACTTCTTCATGAAAAGTAACATCCAAAGTGACATGTACCTTCTGAGTAGGCGGGTGATAACACTTATAACCCTTCTGAGTAGTAGAATAACCAATGAAGACGCAGCGGAGAGCACAAGGATCAAGTTTACTCCGTTGATGGGAGTAGACATGAACATACGCAACACACCCAAACACCTTCGGAGGTAACTTAGAGACCGAAACCGGAGGAGTAAGAGCACACAACACATCAAGTGGAGTCTTGAAATCAAGAACCCGACTAGGAGTACGGTTAATCAAGTAGGCCGCGGCCAAGACACCATGTCCCCAAAGATGATGAGGAACAGACATATCCAACATAAGAGAGCGGGCAACTTCAAGTAACTGACGATTCTTCCTTTCAGACACGTCATTCTGTTGAGGAGTGAATGAAGTGGTAGTTTGGTGAATGATACCGTGATCACGAAAGAACTGATTCAATGTATGATTCACATATTCACCGCCATTATCGGTCCGAAAAACTTTAACATGAGCATGAAACTGAGTAGACACCATGGCACAAAAATCAGGGAGAATAGAGGCAACATCATGTTTATTCTTCATCAAATACACCCATGTTAAGCGAGTGCAATCATCAATAAACGTAACAAACCAACGGAAACCATTTGAAGTCACACGAGCAGGACCCCATACATCAGAATGGACTAACTCAAAAGGCAAGGCAGCTTTATTATTACTTAAGGGAAAAACAGTACGGTGACTCTTGGCCATTACACAAGTCTCATATTTGAAGCTAGACTCATCACAGGAGCGGAATAAAGATGGAAACAGACGCTTAAGGTAGCCAAATGACGGGTGTCCCAAGCGACGATGCCATAACCAAATTTGCTGTTTGTCTTTGACACTGCAACGTTGAACAGTATTAACGACACGATCACGAACTGGTACAGAAGGGAATGTCAAATAATACAACCCCCCTATCCGTTTACCATGCCCAATCACCTCGTGAGTCTTGAGATCCTGAAAAGAGCAATGGGTAGGATAGAAAGTAGCAGAAGCATTAAGTGTATCAAGTAAGCGACCAACAGATAACAAGTTACAATGGATATTGGGAACTAATAACGCACGAGACAAGGACAGAGTTGGGGTGAGAGAAATGGTGCCCTCGCCAGTAATTGGAGAGGGCAAACCATTAGCACTAGTTATATATGGGTCACGGGTGTTACTAGACAACTCATCAAAAAATTTAGCATTATAAGTCATATGATCAGAAGCACCAGTGTCAATTATCCAAGTATTAGAGCCAGTACCTGGAATAGAGTCAGAAACACGCAAATTTGCAGAAGCAGCAGAAGCACCAACAATGGGATTATCACCCATGATTGTAGCAGAAACTCAACAAATCACGCAGGGTATACAACAGATCACAGCACAGACACAAATATGGCAGATGCACGAAGACAACAGAGGCACAAACACAGTAGAGGCAGATGCATGAACACAGTAGAGGCACAAACACGACAGAGCACACAGCGGAACACGGCAAAGGCACAGACACAAGAACCCTAAAAGAAATTAGGGCACACAGTAGAACACGGGTGGGCACAACACACACAGGTCACCAGAAAGTCGGCTCTGATACCAAGTCAAACAATATGGGTAGAATATTTTCAGAGATATTTCATTCTCCGAAAGGAGGTATTTATAATACAGGTTACAAACCCTAGTAGGGTTTAATTAGGAAATAAGTGGAATCCTAATTACATAATATCTATACAAAAGGAAAAATAAATAAAACCCAAATAGAATAGGATATATTCTACTCGCCAACATAGACCTCATGATGAATTCAGGTACTTCTGCTTATAAATGCACCAAGTCCAAGTGCAACTTTTACCTCCACGACTTGTGCTTTGAACTTCCCCAAGAAATCAAACACAAGTCTCACCCCAAACACCCTCTTACTCTCTCCACCCCTCCCTATGAATATGGTGAGTTCACGTGCGATGCATGTGGTGAATTTGACACTTGTTTCACCTTCCACTGCACCCATTGCAAATATGATCTCCATGTTCAGTGTGCTACTTTGCCTGAAACCCTGAGCCATCACCATCATCACCACCTGCTCACTCTGCTTTATTCTTTGCCAGATCATCATGAGAATGAAGGCAAGCTTAATATCTGTGATTTTTGTCAAGGCACTTTCCCTCGGGGCTGCTGGCTCTACTCTTGCAGAGATTGTGACTATAGTACCCATCTGGGGTGTTCAACTGCTGAAGCTGATCAAGATTACCCGGAAGATCAAATAATAATCTCATCTTGATTCAATTTTAATCATTCTCTCTCTCTCTCTCTCTCTCTCTCTCTCTCTCTCTCTCTCTTGTAACTTTTCCCACTTTTATGGTAACTTCTCGTTTGACCCCAACACAAATTTGGACTGTTTGTTGGGTTATGATATTATCGTGTGGAGTAGAGATGAAGGCCCAGGGAACCATGTGGGGGCTCACCACCTCCTTGCCGCCGTGAACAAATCATTGTGGTATTAGGCAGATGAAGGCTTAAAAACAGGCTTTTAAGACAGATAGATGGAAATATGAACTTACACTAACAGGAGAGATTCTTCTGAAAATTATATTTGAATACATATTCCTAATCTTCCAAAGGCAACGAATGAAGGAAAAACCCAAAAAGGACAGGCTGCACTATTTTTTAATTTGAATGATATGTGAAATACCACTATTATCCTTGCATTATGATTTTTTGGGATTAAAAAATTGTATGGCATTGTTGTAAGTTTTGCAAGGCTTGGATTATATATTCGATCCCTGTGAAAGGTCGAATAGGTTCGTTTTTTTCTTAGAGTTTGAGTATTGTAGGGTTTGTATATATTTTGGGCCCTATTAATGGCTCACATGTGAAAAGCCCTGAAAAAATTTGATATGTACCTTTAAATGTCTAGAGCAAGAATTCTATAGTGAGAGCCATGTATGTGGCTAGCGTAAATAATAGTTTTGTGTTATATAAGTAATGGTTATGAATTATTTTTTTTGGTTTCCCAGGGTATCCTCCGCGCAACTGCGGAGACTAAATCCCTCGAGGTACGGTCAGGCGCAAAGTGGGGACTTCTCCCAACAGAATCTGCTCTATTCGCAAGTGCCTGGGATCGAACCCAGGATCTCTTGTTTAAAGGATCCAAGCCCTTCCACTTGGGCCAACTCATGTTGGTTAATGGTTATGAATTTAGTTTAGGCTTATTTACTGTAGTGCCCCCTGAAACTTGGGTCAAATCTCACTTTACCCCCCCAAAGTTAAAATGGCCCACTTTCATCTCTTGACCGAGGTTTGGTGATCCACTTTGCCCCTGCCATCAACTCCATTCAAACTCTGTTAAATCTAATGACATGGCAGGGGTATTTTTGTAATTTTGTATATAAATAAAAATATAATTAAATAATTTTAATAATTAAAAATTAAAATAAATTTAAAAAATACCACTGCCACATCATCAAAGTTAACAGAGTTTTGGATGGAGTTGACAGCAAGGGGCAAAGTGGGTCACCAAACCTCGGTCAAGGGATGAAAGTGGGCCATTTTAAGTTTTGAGGGGTAAAGTGAGATTTGACCAAAGTTTCAGGGGGCATTAGTGTAGTTAAGCCTTTAGTTTATAACATACCATGATGTTTTTTTTTATCTTTATGCGGCCTCCAAAACCTGTCTTTCATGCTCACCAAACGTTCAATTATCAGTCTGCAGGAGAACAGGTGGTTTTGTTTAAGATAATTTCGTCATATAAAGTCTGTTCCTTCACATAATCAAACAACTTTTTTTTTGGGTCAACAATATTCAAACAACTTATTTTCTTACTACGAACAACATTTTCAAAATATTCAGTTCGAACTTTCCAGTTATGAGCACCAAATTTGCGGTTTTCTTTTTTCTTTTTGTGGTCAAAACATTGTTTTAAAGCAGGTGTCTCGACCTCTTAAGATCAGCTGAAGATATATATCATGCATCAAACAGGCAACGAAATTGTTAAGTTTCAAACCTTTTATCATAAATATACATGTACAAGTATTCTAAAGTTTGACAAAAAGCATAAAGAAAGACATCTATGAATTCTTTTGATGAATAATTTGAGCAAGCACTGGAGCTATTTACATTGAGATAAATGAGACCATCCTTTCTATAATTTGGATAAAAACTACTCCTTGTTGCTGGAGGAGTGGTGGCCCTTCCTTTGTCCTCCTCCTCCAAGAATACGTGAGATCTGTAAACCTCTACTGAATGCTTGGTTGAACAGCATTCGTGTTTGGAATTCAGAAACGAAAGGGAACCAAGCCAAGAATGCAACTGGGGTAAAAAGAAGCAACCCCATGATTATTTCATAACCACGAGCAAGTGTTTGAACTGACCCCCAAAATCCTGCTTGTTGAATTAGTGGCTTACAAGCTTGTGCAATCTATAGGAATATTTATGAAGAAAAAAAAAACCAGAGAAACAATTAGAACAAATCAACGAGTTAATAGACAATTGAAAACTAGGTTAAAAATATTAAACACTAAATAGTTAGAACAGGAAGTCAACGGAAAAAAAAAAGGATTAATATGATTTACTGACCAAAAGCAATCCCCATCCAGTTGGCATGAAGGCAAGAATGCAGACTACGACATCCCGAAGTGTCATATGAGGGAGCACTATTAAGGTAATGAAAATAGATAACAATGTAATAAATATAAATCCCTTAACCAGTCGAAACAAAAGTTGATAGTCTGCACTTAATCGTCGCCTCCCAGCAGACACGGCCTGAAAAATTTCAGCACAATTGTCAAAATAAATCTAATAAGCAATAATTTATTTTTTACTGTCGTAAATTAGTTTGCAATAACAAAAGAGCTGGTAAAAGCCAAGTGAAACATTTTCTGACATGAAAAATATGCAGAAATTAACATAACCACATACACAACCTTATTGACTCCTAAAATGCCTATATGAGAATTTGGCTTCTATGTAAGTACGTTGAGAACAAGACTCTCTGAAAAAATGGTTAAATGGTTTGTCAGATTTTGACATGCAGCAAAAACTTAAGTACAGTCCATTGGTTGGTAGAGGAAATCATTTTTCAGAGCCTAGATGGTGACAGTTTAAGAACTGTTTCGGTTTTAATGCTGTATTTGAGAGAACAAGAAAAGAGAAAGTCAGATTTTTGGTTAATTCAGTTCTTAAAAGACAGATTTTGATGTTTATAACCTAACAAATACAAAATGCCTCTGCTTCATCAAAAGGCACGAAAGAAGAAAGCTTCTACGTGGTAATTTTTGCCACCAAAATAACTCATGAATGGCATCTCAGGAAGTTTCAAAAAATACAAATCTTGAAACAAGAAAGTATGGCTATGTTTGGGAATACACATATTAGGAGTCCTGAAATTTTAACTACCCACCTTCATCAGCACCAAAATTAGAAGGATCACCAGCCACGAAACACCATAGACCTGCAAGCGCATTGAAAGGAAAATTAATATTTCCACCTGCTTTATAAAAATAATAGATATTAGAATGCATTAATAACGGTCGAAAGACACATAAAACGCATATACCAGAAAACTTTTGTTGTTTGTAATGTTGAGGTGATAGACAAGCCCATACTGGTAGATGAAAAAGCGTAATGCTAATATTATCTCAGTAATGATACCACGTATTCCAGAGTAACGAAGATGCTCATGTTCCTTTTCCCACCAGGATTCCCAACTTTTATCAGGAGAGACACCGATGCCTCCATGATTGTTTATCCACTTCTTCCAATCCGTCCAGTCATCAACAATCTTTTGCCACTCAAACCCTGATGGATTGAAGAGGAATGGAGCAAAAAGCCATGTTCCAACCATGAACCAAATTTGTATCGTAATGAGGATATATACAACTGCACTTCTATATGAACGACCAAATATGTGGTACACAACAAGCAGAATCAGTAGCTCGATGCCCTTGACAAAGTGGCTTCTGGAGTAGAGCCTGTAATTATCAGCGAATTTGGCATGAAACACTACAAAGCTACGACCCGTTGCTCGGTATTCTGCACCTCCATGAAGTAAAGTCTTTCCATAATAGTGCGTCTTTGTACCAAGAGAAAATGTGAAAAATACAGGGGCCAATTGTAATTGCATTAATATGAAATCGCTTAGTGCAATACGGAACCCCTTTTCTAAACCAATTTCCATAACCATAGGCAAGGCCATCAAAAATCCAATTTGCACAACAGACTGAGAAGCAAGAGCTATTTGAAGAGGCTTATTGTCTCGAATAGCTCGATGAGTACTCAGACCATCTTCAAGCCCACTGAGAACAAGATAAAGGCGACCGTAGAGAAACACATAGACCGTAAGCACAGTCAACTGTCAAACCAGAACCAAAACATTTGAGATAATGGTAAAGGATTATAAAATAAATGAAGAGAAAGAGGTATATTTTATACATACTAAAGTGCTGAAATAGAAACCAATTGTTGTGAAGTAGCAGGATAGCATCCGGAAGAAATCAAATCGATGCCCAAGCCTATAGATGTCACGACTCAGTGTCTGTTCGCCATTCCCATTAGCTATTTTTGCCTCAAAAATCGAGATCTGGTTCAGGCCAACATCTCGTCCTTTACCAACTTGTATATATTCATGATGAGTAACACTGCCTTCACGTACTGTAGAATTGAAACCTGCATACAAGAAACATGTGAAATTGGTACACTACCAATCCAAAACAAAACAAGTCTTAAACAAAGCGATGAGAGTGCCTGCAAATATGTCCTCGCTTAAATTGATGACTTTGGAAGCTTTGCTGACACCCCCTCTAGTCAGATGAAACAGTCTATCAAATACATCTGGATGACCATAGTGGAATCTAACTCTGAATGAGGAAAAAAAAAGGATTCAGCAGCTTGAACTAGATAAGAAACATACGGTAACTGAAAATGTGTAAAGTGTGTTTCTTGAAACACTACAAGAAAAACACAACCAAAAAAAATGTCTAGTATCATACACTTGTGTTACAAATACGCCCTAGAGTTTTCAAAATTGTTCCTAGCTTCCCCTGACCCGTTTAAAAGAGGGCCGTGAGCAATAATTGATCACATGTAATAGGCCTTTCTTTGTGGTCTGCTTTGATTCTTAGCATTACTTTCTTTAAACATAACTTTCTCCATGTTTGCTTTATATTTGAATAACTTGGTGATTCAAAACAGGTAACTAATGTTAAAATTCCACATACAGGATTCATAGTCTAAAACAGTCTAAAGCTTGATATTGAAAACTTAGTCAACATCTATGTGTTCTTAGAAGTTAATATCCAAATTTTGAAAACATCCAAAAAAATTGATTTTCAAACTGAAAAAAAAAACCATGAAACTCTAAAGTTATAAAAATAAATAAAATACCAACATGACTACTCTAAGCTGCTATTTTCAATTTCATAATGAGGTGCTCGTAGTTAACAGATTTAAATGCCTTTTCGTCATATTTTGGACTGCATTATGTTGATTTAAGTGGCTTAGACCGCATTTGTCAATGCCAATTAATTGGACCTGTTTCTAATTTCAAGCCAAAAGTTGATACCAGAAATAAAAATTGGAATTTTTGGATCCAGTATCTGATAAATACTTTCTATATGGAACAATCCAATAGCATAAAAACGTAAAACTGGTGTCCCATGTTGAATATTCAAAGCTTCGTAACTACAGATACCTATTAAACTAAATTGAATTACAGAACTGTCATTATTATTTCAAGTTTCAACAAAAAAATATACACTTTCTCCTGAAAACTTTTGTTGATTAAATACAAAAATATTCTCTCGAACTTTAAAATAGTGTAACTTTCATTGTCCATGTTTATTTTTCATAAAAGAAATTATTCTTAGAAAGTACTTATTGAGATCAATGAAATTGTATAAAAAGATTTAATGTTTTTGTCTAAAGAAATATAAAGAACAATGGATAATTAATCAAACTATCAACTGTGTAGTGTATTAAAAAACAATTCCATTGTAGCATAGCTCGGTTTCTAATTAGAACTGCATTAAGACTGCATAACCATATAAAAAAGTAGTTATAATCTATCTGTTCTATTGAATATCTAATAAGTTGTGCCACTGTTACCTTTAACTAAAAAATGCAAAACTATGACAGAAGTAAAGAATGCAGTAATCAAACTTTGCAGATGAAACTAATTTAATCACCTCACAATTACTATGATATTTTTTGCATAATTCAATATATGACATCGACTTTGTTTGATAAACCTCAAAAATGTCTCCAGGATTACAAATTTTATCACAAACAGAAGTGTAAAATGGAAGTTATAACTTATAACATTTTAAAGTTGATACTTTAACTTTATTATAATAACAAAATTAATTTGGATATTTTCTGACAAAAACACATGCGCTCCTTAGGGATATTGTAACCTGCTTAGAGGGGTTAAATTTAACAAAATCAATAAAGCAGGAGCATAGTCTAGGAAAAAAAAAACAACTATGCTGTACTTTTGGTTGAAAATAAATAACCACCATTCCAACAAACAAAATACAGAAAATCAATATCATACAGGACCGTAGACAAATTAACTAATAAATATTTGAATGAATGTCAAATATGAAAAACATTCTCAGTCAGCCTAAAATCATAGTCGGTACGGATTTATGATGATCAAACGATTAAAACAGATTGTGACAGCTAAAATGTCATTGGGCTGGGAAATAAATCATAAATTAGTAGTTCTGGAAACAGAATATAAAAAAAATTCCGAATTCTTACCTCAGAGGGTTAGCCAGCAGTCTCTGTCCAATAGTTACAAAACTAGTCTCCTGATTCGACATAAACCATGCAAGAGATGAAACACTGCAAAAGATAACCGAAGACATGAAACGCCATGCACATAAGCACAAAAGAAAATTTTAAAAACAAAAAATTTATTAAGTCTTAATTTACTAGCAGCACTGGAATTCCTGCTGCAGAGCAACAACACAACAAATACCTGCCAGTGAATATATGCTCCCTAAGTCCAAGTATCGTCGGATATCTAACACCATCATGTTTCTGAAATTCTTGCAGCAAATTCCTCATTTTGAATGCTTCTTCCAAATAGTTATCCTGTTGAACAGATACAACAACGTGGTACTGAGTTTCAAAAAAGCACAAGCATATAGAATTTATACCTAAACTGTAAGCATAGCCGATACCCTATTCCAGTGTGACTCCCTACTTGTGTCGAGCTTTTTTCGCCAAAAGACCCCAGCATTAGACACAGAAGTTCTAGCGACTCTAAATACATAAGGATTGTAAACATGTCAAAGAATCTTGAAATCACTTAATGTCCAATTTCCAAAATAGCATATTTCATCCACCCTCTCTCATTGTCCTTTCCTCTCTATGATCCAAACTTGGCCACCATTCCTACTTTTTTTCCCTAAAAATCCTAATTCCTCTCCTCTTAACGACTTGGTAGTTGGTGCTTTTCTTTTTGTAATAACTATTAGTATATACTTTTTCACACGCATGCACAAAGCATTTGCATATGGTCGTTTGTGTGTGTGTACCTGGTTCATATCTATTGTTTGCAAGCCTTCCCCACGTGTGAAAATGATTGCATGGTTTTGATTTTCTGGCTTTCCCTCTCCCAATATTGCAGGTCCAGGAAGCTTTATCCGATAAATATCCTGTACAAGGAGATTTAAACAATCCATTGTAAAGCAATATTCATGTATAGAAGATGTGTTACAATGTTACAATTGCATACTGTTGGGATTGAAATAAAACAATAATTACTCTAAGAAGCACAAAAGTGAAGGAAACAAACTTGGGGTGACCCCTAGGAGTCTCTTACAGGTCTAGGAAGCTCTGCCAGAAAGATCTCAAATTACTGTCAATGCCCAATATTGAATGTTATAAAAATTATTACCTGATCCAACCTTTGAACAGGATCAGTGGAATCAATTGTCTTAGTTGGAGGAGCTGCCTTTACAAGAGCCGAATAGTAGACCTTCCGAACATTTTTTTTGGATTTATCTTCGCTAGTTTTCTCAACCTCATCAATGTAAGCTACCCGAAGAGATGGATAACTGCAACAGGGAAAATAGGAGACATTACCATGACTTGCTTCAAGAAGCACCTAGGCTTTCTACAAACACCTCTGTGTATGCTTGTGGCACGAAAGTTTTATCTTTACAATATCATTACATGAAAGGTAAAGTTTTAGCAATACCACCTGAACTTAACTCCTTTTGTCAACTGACCACCTGAATTTTTTCTTTATTGTTGCCCACATGAACTACACTGTTGTTGTTATATTAGTCAAAAGTTGATTTACCATTTTAAACCCCAAATTTTTTTCCCTCTAAAATAATTATAATTTTTGGTGAAATAAGTAAAAGCTTTGACCCTTTGGGAGAAAAAGATTGGCATAATATAACTACCTTGCTGAAAACTTGATGTTTGCTTAATCTATTACACTAAACCATAAGTATACTGTATTCATATCACAAACACACACACACACACACACATGCACAAAATAATAAATATAAATATAAATACTAGATACTGAAGAACATACGTTGCCATAAGTTTCAAAATGTCCTTGGCACGAGCATCACCAGATCGCTTGTGAATTCCATATTGTTGGCATGACACAACATATGAGAATTTCATGTCAACTACTGCTTGGCATTGAGCTAGTAGTGATGTTTCAGATTTTGAGTGTTCCTCAATAGTTGATTCAGCAGCCTTATAGCCTTCCATTAGAGCTAATAATAAGGAAAAAAAATAAATCAATATGCCCTTTACAAAATTAACCATAGAAGAGATATGGTAATTACACTACAACTAAGCTTCAATACCTTCATCTTTTGCCATATCCAGGAAGGCCTGAAGTTCCAAAGCTTTTCGGTAATACATCATACCTCGTACTTAATTGTAGAGAATAGGGGAAGACAAAACTCATAATCATTCATAAGAAATATAACAAATCAAATCAAGTGTCAAAGAGAGAGGGGCAGTAGCCCGCATCTGCTTATACCAGTTTTAGTCAACGTTTGGCCTCGATAGGATGCCCATAGACGGAGTTTCTCTTCCAATTCATCATTTGCTCTGAGTTCTTCTTCACTTTCACATTTGACCCGCTCAAGAAAGTTAGTCCATTCATCTGCAATCAATCATGGGTTCATAAAAGAACAGTTCAGATAACAATGCACACTATATCGTAAGAGGAGAAACAACAAAAAACAAAACAGAAAACAATTCACCTGGAAAGATCTTTTGCAAGTAGAAAAGGATAGAGACACCATCTTCGTTCTGCTTTTCCAGGTGATCGACGGAGAAAAGAACTTCTTCTGAATAGTATGGTGTCAAAACCCTACAAAGTAATTACGAAAATGTCAGGCGATATATGGTGAACAAAAAAAACCTTTTGACCCCACAAAAAGACAAAAATATCTGCCATCCCATATTATTTTACACAACTTATCGAAATTATAAAGTGGTTGATACAAAATATGTCCAATAGTTATTTTATTTTGAAATAGTGAAACCATAAGTCAGATCATCAATTTAAAATATGGATCAACTACAGAAAACCCCCAAACTATATGGGTAAATTCAAATTCATTCAAAGCCACATAGGCAGTTAACGCTTGGACTGAAGGATTGGAGTGGTTTAAATGTAAGGTTTATGGGAATTTCTGTACGCGTTTATAAAAAAGTGATAGTTCGTGTATGAATTGAAAATATCCCTATAGTTTGGGGGTTTTCTGTAGTGAGATTGATTATGTACTTGAAATGGTTAAACCCAAGAATGTATTACTTCATTAATTGTAATGTAATACCCAGTACCCAAATTTATTGGATCATTATACTTGAAGAACATTTAAATTTCTGTTGTGTAAAATAAATAGGGTCTATACGGTTGCTTATTCTTATTAGCTAACTATATAGTTGGTCAAAGGTTCTGGTTACATATTACATGCTTATACTGTTATACATATCTTAGTGTATATATGTCACCACCTTGCAATTTACTTGAAACTATAGTATTGTGAAGATGTGTCAAGTACACTTTCATTTGGTATTATCTCTCCTTGTCTCAACCGTGAGACAATGGTGTAGAGAAAAGTTTAAATTTATTATTTGTCTATGCTTCCGCAAACAGTTTAGTTACTCGAATTGGTTTAGTACGAGAACTTATACACCTAACATCTATCTTATTGGTCATGGCTGCAACACCTGGCCAATAAACAGAACTTCAATTTGAGAAAATAGTAAAGAACATTTTCCCCATGTCAAGGGCGTGACAATAATTGACACTGAAATATCTTCACCCCAGTCACCCATGAAAGGAAAGATGCAATAACAATGAAGAAAGTCCAAATTGAAGATAACTTACGAGAAGGAAAGCATATTTCGAACTTTAGGTGCAGGAGGCATGTCCATAAACAATGAGTTAGAAAAGAAAGAAATGCGCCTTCTAGCTTCCAAGTTGGATGGGACATCCATAGCAGACTCCTTCTCCGTAAGCAATAGATGAAGCCTTCTGATCTATAGAAGATAATGGACTCACACACAGGAGAAATTTATTACATGTAACTTTTACGAAACTCATTCAGACTGAGAAAACAGATATGAAAGGTCAATGCACTAACATTAATATTCAGGTCGTGATGACTAGCTAATCCAGCACTGAAATCATAACATTGTAAATGAAAGATACCTTTTCTTTCCAAGCTTCTGTTTTTGGGGTCACTGGCACTGGGAAATTCAGTTCACCGAAATATGTATCCCGTTGATCAAGGGGTGTCATTCCCTCATCTTTCCCATATGTTCCCCCATGGCTTGAATCTAGCAAGCTGCATGAAAAAGAAATGAATGGAGGATTGAGGGGAACAAAATCAAAATATTAACCTAGTTGAGATATCAGATTCCAAATCATTTACGTGGGAATTTCATCCTCCATTATGTCCCTTGTCACAACCTCTAACATGTTAAGCAAGACAATTACGACCTGGTCCTTGTCCTCCTTTTTGTTTTTCAGCTGTAGTCATCAGAAAGATATGGTTGGGACTAGCACCAATCTTGATTAATCAATAAAAATATGTGAAAGTTCACTGTCAAAGAAGAATACCAGATAGTCAATCAACTGAACAAATTGCTCATGGAGGCTTGGGAGAGCACTCATATTGAACTCTGTTGTCAGATTTCCCTCAGCAATATGCGCATCAACTATGGTGAAGATATCATTTATAACCCTGGACAGAGGAGTCATCAGGAAGATAACAAAAGTCTGGCAGATGAAGTTATGTTTTCTTTCTATTCTGAGACATATTCAAGTAGTATTGAACTCACTTCTTTTCACGCTCTCCAAGGACCAACAAATTAATAATACTTTTAAATGAAAGATAGCACTCGCGAATAGCACAGCGCATATAATTGTCTGTACTCATTCTCTTTTTCAGCTCACGATCTTTATCTTTGCTGTCTTTTGCCATGTCCAGTGCTATTGGGATCTACAGAATTAGTACAGAGTAAATACATGTATTGGTCTTGGTGAGACTAATGGAAGAAATTACTCATGAGAACATAGACCTTGCTAGCAAGCAGAAAAGGAGGCCACTGGATGAGGTCTACTAAATCTGGGTCAGCCCCATATGGGACAAGCAACAAGTTCTTTTCCCTGAAAAACAAATACAAGCTTTCAATATCACACTATTTAATCCAAAAAGTAAAATAATGGAACTCAACATTCATTCAAGTTGAGGAAAACATTTCCTTGTCTGGCATCATTATTTACCTATCACTTATCAGATCCTCCTCTCTGAAACTGCTGATTATTTCGTTCCACATCTGTGCAAACTTTGCTGCCTCTTTCTCTTTGCTAGATGCACTCTGAAACAACCAGCCAATGTGCAATGACTCAAATGATGGTCTTTCAATGATTAACCGAGGGATGTACCAAATTGTGCATAAAGGTCATTATCAATATTGGTAACTTCTCAAGCAGAACAGTGACCAAACCTTATCAAACTTGCGGGAGAAAGTGGCTTTTAGTATTCCCTTTTTCTTAGTCTGCTCATTCTTCTCCACAGGAATCAAGTAATTATTAAAAGCACCTGGCAGTGATTCAAATCGAGATCTCAACATTCCCAGTGTACGAATCTGGAAGAAAGAGAAAAATCTGGTAAGGTGATTTAAGTTGAAAAAACCTACAATCAGAGCAAGGATTATCCAGGCAAAATATCATAACCATCAAGTTTTTAAATTCTCTTTCAAGGATTCTCCATGCAAAATATCAGCTAAATAGAAAAATTGTTCAGCCATTTGATTATCCATATTTTCGTTTCAATTTTATCCAACGTATTGCATTTTCTTGCACATTTTAGATGACCAAACAACTTCCTCTGAATGATTCTTTGCAAGGATAGCCCTTGAAGGATGATCTAAAATATAGACGGATGTGTGCATTTTTCTCGCAACAAGGACACCCTTAACATAGGAAAAACTCATCATATATATAAGGTGAAGATTTTATGGAAAAAGCATACTAAAATGGGATGATTTAATTTGTCACCACAGTATGAAAAAAAGAATAACAGACGAACAGAACCAACAAGTACAAGATATTCTATGGAAAAAAACTGCTCGTGTTGAAACCAATTGAGGATCCTTTTCTCTATTTTTCAGAAAGCAAAATGAGTTTCTATTTCCACGGCAAGAATCTCGCATAATTTCTATTAGTATTTCTTCACTTTATTTGTTAAAAATCATAATTGGACTTTTTTTATAAATTGATTAAACCTCAAATGCTTTGAAACAAACCCCAAGTGATGCATGAGATTGTAGATTCACCATGACTCGAAAGCAATTAACTAGAACTACCCGACATTCTTTTACTTTTAAAATAAAATCCCCCAACCAAAATGAAAAATAAGGATGATTGGGCTTTTAGCAGATTGGATTTATTGTGCTTCATCAATATGGAAAGTGATATAAACATGAGGATTGTAGAGAAAATAAAACTCCACCAACCTCTCCAAGACGGCGAAACGCACCATATATACCTCCAAATATTGTGGAAAAGATGGCATACCAAATTTGAGTATCCATAAAGTAGACCTATAGAGAAAAATATGAATAAAATTTTACGAGCAAAATGAACACAACTAAGTGAATGATAAGACACTGATGTGAAAATGAGAGAAACATTAACATACAAGAACAATTGGAGCCCAGACTGCAATCACCACACCAATGTTATTCTTAGCTGAAAAGGTCAAATGATGACATCATAAACCATCCGAATATAAGGAAGTTTATTTCATTTATGCATTTATCATTTATGCATTTACCTCGAGGGAAAAACTCATGCCATTGGTAGGTCCCAATGTGAACTTTCATGATATCTTTAGTTGGCTTCACAAGAGGCCTAATCTGCAACAATGAAGAACAAATGACACTGATTCAACAAGTTTTGTACCCAACTCTTTTTCCTTTTCTTTTTTTATTGAGGAGCACAAATCTTATTCAAAAGAGATAATAAACTACAAAAAGTGAACAAGACTTTTTTTCCTGCGAAGAAACAAATCTTATTAGAAAGAGACAAAAACTACAAAAAGTGACAAGCAGTCAATCATTGAGCAGGATAAATACTGATATCACAGAAGAATTAAACAAAGATATTATCCTATATCTGCCTTTCAATCTAACAACAGATGCCCAAAGTGAAGATAGAAACGGATCACCCTCTCCAGAAGATCTTCAACCCCCACTCCCTTATAATTGTCAAAAATCCTCCTGTTCCTCTCCATCCAAAACCCACAAGACAGCCATCCTGCAGCAACCCCACAAAACTCTAGCCTTCTTTCCTCTACCAAAGACGGAAAGTCACTAAGCACGCACTCCAGCCTACCAAATGATAAATACCACAAACTTAGAGCTACTGAACAATGAAAAAACAGATGGTCTGCACTCTCCTATTTTAACTAACACATATACAGGAACTACAAGAAAGACAACAATTAAGTCTCCTTTTTCTGAAGCAACTCGTGCTTATTCACCCCCATGTCAACCACTAGCCAACCCTAAATTTCTGAGAAAACATTTCTAGGAGTAGTACCCTGAAATTTCCAGCTTCCAATGCCTCAAATCCTCTCTGCCTCCATAAAAATGAACTTTTATCTAATAGCAGCAGCAAAACTGATAACTCCATTACCTCTACTCCTTCAGAATTTCTTCTGAATCCAAAATCTCAACTCCCTGACTTAAAAGGAATAGATGCAAGCCAGGCGATAACTATATTATGAAATCTGGATAACCTGAACCGCAAGAAAAGTGACGCCAAAGACTGTTCTCCCAACCACAACTCCTCCAACAATCTGACACTTCCCTTATTCCCCACCACCAATTGACACTTACTCTATTGCCCACCACCAATCTGACACTTTTCTTCATCTTCTTTACCCAGCTTTAAGACAAGATTATTGCACCATTGCCAAACAGGATGCTATTATTAACAAATCATAGACAAAACTCAAATTGGCCAAAAGATTAAATAACGAAATCTGTGACAAAGCCCTTGGGGTTAGCCCAAGTGGTGAGGGTGGGTGCGAAACGGGTTAGGACTAGATTAGCTCAAGGATTCGATTCTCTTCCATCATAACCATAAGTAAAAAGTCTGCGACAACATGCTAAGGTCATTGCTTAAGCGTTTTCCTATTTCATTGATATTCTGATATTCAAATAGGCTTTAAATTATCCCCTCAAGCAATTATGGGTAAAAGAAAAAGATGAATAAAAGGCAAACAAATTAGGGGGGGGCGCCCTCCATTACCTAATAAACAAATAAGTCATGATAATAAAATGGTGTTGACCCTTACTAGTATGTGCCCCTCTAACATCATAAAATTACAAGTATGTCAAGAATCATCGGCATTTCACAAGAAGTAATCATTTAAACATAGATATGGACATAAAAAGAAGAAAAAAAGTTTACTCTGCGGATGCTTGTAAATGTTGAAGAGGGACTAAAGAAGTACCTCTACGTAGTAACTGAAGGCTAATTTCGACACAAGCAGAAGAACCCAAAAAATGGTATACCTAGAAACAAAAGCCGTCAGTAACAGTGAGACCAGTGAATATCTATCCCAGGCCATTCCAACTGAAAGAAAAGACAAATCAAAATCTCTATGGTTACTTGAAAAGAGAAACTGAGCTTTCGTGCATTCCCCTTCCAACATAAAGCTGAGACTGCAAACATATCAAAGAAATGAATTAGACTGAGGCCAATATGCTGGAAAAAAAAAAATTAACAAAAATTAAATGGCTAGAAAATGAATGATTCAGGTATCATATCCATAGGAGGCAAGTCCTGACTGCTTCAGTCCATAAAACACTTTACTAGAAATTACAAGGTACAAATGCATACCTGAGACCACCACATCATGAGCATCACAACCCTTAAGTGTGACCTTTCAAGAAACCGGCGGACAATTGGGAACATAAACAACAATGCAGAGAGCATGTTTGGAGCTAAGTAGATGACAACAGCCAAAATGAACAAAGAAGATGAACTTGGACCATTTCCAAACCAATTCCTGATCATCCGTGCAAATCCAGGAGGGTTTTTCCAACTATACGCGTAAGTCACTGGTAAAACAATAACCCATGCTGCAGCTGAAACAGCCTTCAAAACATATCTTAGCCTGACAAAGAAAGACATGCTTCGCCTAGCTTTCCAGCTCAGAATTAAATCAAGAACAGCTGTAAAAAAATGAAATAAAATTAATCAAATTATAAAATTTATAAGATATCATAGAAGGCTCATATTAGTCATCATCATTAAACATTATGTATTCGAGGATATAGCATCCTTGTGCAATTCTACAGAAAATCCAGTCATAATCTTCACCTCATCAGAGTCATCAGAGGTATTACATATTTGATATTACTGAGTTTAAAAAAAAACACCAAATGAATCATTCACAAGTTTAAACATAGCTTAAAACTCTTCATTACTGAACAGTTTCCTTATAGGCTACAACCTTATAGCCTTGTGCCAAGTGGTAAGCAAGGTAACATTCTAGGTTCTGGTTGGGAACAGGTATGACCCAGCAGTACAGATTAATTTCTTCCAAATTTTTCAGAAGATGATTCGCTTAATGTTGGCCTGATATTAGGGCTACTGACTGAGTTAATTTAGATTTGATTGAGCTGATTTGCATGATTTCTAGGAACATTTTCTAGAAATTTTACATTTAGTTTTTTACTCAATTGATATGATCCTCTTCTCCCTTTCTTAACTTTCTTTTCAACAGTATTGACCTTTGATAACTTAATTTAATTAATTTTCTTAAAAGATAATCTAAGATTATTGCTAGACCCTCCTTTGGAACAGTATATGCCCCTACTTTACAGCTAGACCCTCCTTCGGAAAATCACTAGATTATTGTGCAGGCACATAGAATGGGACCGTTCATGGTTCTATCATCCATGTATACCAGTAAAGGCAAACGTGGTTAATTTTTCATAGGAAATGGCATTGTAGTGATTTTCCAGCACAAGTATGTCACAGTTGAGGTCGATTATGTTGAGAATATTATCCCACGTCCGGGAAGTAAAGCCTTGCACCAAATAAGATATTGGCCTCTTCACCCATTGCCTATTGATTTAGGTTGGATGCTCTAATTGAATTATGGTACCAGAGCATCCAACCCAAAACCAAATGGCGATGGGCAGAGAGGCCCAAGATCTTTTATATTGTCGTGAAAGGCATTACTTCTCCCGTGTGAGACAATACTCTCAACAGATTATAGATACACGGAACAGCGACAAATTTGAATTTTGACCACAGATGCAACACTAAAATAAATAATAAACCAGCAAATAATAAGGCTAAATGGTTTTATTTACCTTGTCCAAGCTTCATTATCGCAGCAGTTATGAAAATACTCAGCACTTTCTTAAAGACATCACCTTCAAACATGGAACTTAATTTCCCCGACCCATTCCAAGCAACAATGATCATTGCCTAAAGGAAATTATTACATAAGTCCTAAGAGTGCACAGACATAAGTACAGAAGATTAAGAAGGTTAGTAAGAAAAAATTCACCTGCAAACTCAATATATAAAAGCTCCACATTCTATCAAAACTTCTGAAAATGTGCCAAAACGAGCGTATTTCAACAAAGTTGACTTTACCAATCCATCGATCCCCATTGTGTGGTTTCTTATTCTGAAATCATAAAATTTCAGAATCAAAAACACAAACAGTTAAACCAAAGAGTAGAATGAGAAAGATAAAAGCTTATGTGATTAAAGAGTACCAAAAAAGAAAGTTGTTTTGACCTGGTTAATCTAATTCCTACTTAAACATCTATAACAGTGGTAGCTTTTGATTTTTCCTATAGAGACTTCAAGTATTCCAATAACAGATAACCTATTGATAAATTGCATCAGTAAAATTATCAGAACTGAAACTGTCGGCATTCAGATATGCTATGTTATCCATAAAACCTGAACTTGTAAGAACATGACATGCTGATTTGCGACAAACTCAAAGTGCTGTATATACAGCCGTCAACATAATTTATGGGGGAAGATTCTATCAATGAAATCAAGAAAGTTGAACTATAAACAACAAGAGATAAATGATCCATGTCATTAACTAAGTAATTTGTAAAGTTATATTCACGCATTAAGAATGTTTGATGATGATGGTACATTGATAATCATCTAGAGTATAGCCACTCTAATTGAAACCTACGATTTAAGCTTTAAGCCCTGCAGCAATCACAAGGACCATCCAATTAGAAAAGGTAATTTGTTCAGTGGCAGGTGTTTGTGATTACCACAACAGATTACCACAAACACCTGCCACTTGAAGTTTTTCCTTAAACTTCCCAAAAGCAGAGGGCCAGTCCCACTTACAAGGCATATGCTGAAGCATCTTTACAAGAAAAAATAAATAATAAAAATTGAACAAACAAACAAAAAGGTTTGTACAAAGCAAGGTTGCAGATAACATAATAGTACAAAAAGAAATGGATATTTTTACAGTGGACGAATTCAATAGTTACATAATGAAAATCACGGATGATAAACAAAGAAAGAAGGAAAACAAATATTTTATATCCAAAGTCACAGCATACCTCATCTTTTCCAACTTGAATCTCTTCGACTGGCTGGCAAAAGAAATCAGCATCGGCACGCATAGGCCACCCTAGCTTAAAACAATCAACTGACCTACAATTCCATACCAAACAAATCTTGTAATGTACAGTCTTAGCATTGGAAAATGCAACCTAAACAGAGAAAAGCTTGTACCAAAAGTATTCATTCAAATCATCATAATTCCTCCACTGAGAATGCTTTGATTTTCCTCCTTTGCTCCTTTTAGCCTCCTGTAAAAAAAGATACAACAAAATTTAACGAGATATGAAGTAATAAATGTCAAACGGAAAGAAAGAAATTATATTAACAAAAGAAAAGTAGAAGAACACCTTTGCTATTGTATCATATATTGGAGTTACTACTTTCATCAAAAAGGCCTCATCTTCACCACCATAGGCTGGCTTTATGTGCTCGCCCGTCATTGGACTAACACTCCCAGCTAGCATTCCATACAATTCAAATGCCATCTACAAAGTGTAAAGTACAACTGCTGAATCATACTGCTAAATTAAACATAGGCTTTCTCCCAATTACTTTGGCTTGGGTCACAAATAACAATGATCACATTGGTAAGAATAATATAACTTATCCAATAAATGTATATACAGAAAATTAAAATAATTAATTAATTAAAAAAAGCAAAAGAACATGAAAAATTATTTATAACATTTAACAATCTCAATACATATTTGCAATATGTCTATAAAGAATCCTGACAATAGAATAGAGCATGAAGAAATAAGCTTTTAAGCTTCTAGTACACCAACCCTCCACCCTTCTGCAACAATTGAGTCCCAAGGAGAAAAAAGTAGATAACTTAACTGTCAAATCCTATGTGTTTAAGGTGTACTTGGGGTTTAGGGACTACAAGATGTTGTAGATTAACTTGAATTCCAGAAATATACATGTCATAAAGCAAGGCAAAAACATCTTAAAGCATACATGATGATAAATATAGCAAAGGCATTCTGGCATGAATTTCAAATTTGCAGCTTCTCCCCAGATAAGAAGATATAAACCCATGTATAGTAATTTTCGCTGCTGCACTTCCTGCTGAATAGTTGGCAACCTGCCAGTTAAAAACAAATTTTGTATGTTAATAGTGTGGAAACAAAAGGACAGAAGCAAATCACCATATTTCAATGGATCACTATAAACCACAGCTAAACAAATCAGCAGCTCCGCTTTTAAGAAGACTATAACTAATCCACTTTAACATTTGCTAGAAAATATTGTTGGTGTGATATATTAGGTTTAGGGTTTATTATTTAATATAGTTGACTTTGTATACTTACCTTTTTTGTATACTTTGTACATCTTATAAATACCTCAGAATAAGGAGAATAAAATAATTCAATTCATCCAGATTTCTAGAAATATCAATATTATATTAAATTACAAAGCTTTCAAAAAGGATTCCTCACCAAAGGCTACTTTTGCGATCCAAGTATTTACACCATTTCTTGTAATTTTTGAAAAGTTTCTTCATCACGTCCGTTAAAGCACGATCGTCCAACTATACAGGAAAAGATTTGGCAAATAGAGTAAGGTAGCAGGAGGAAGGGGGAGAACTAGCTCAGAAAGGGAAAATATAAGGTAGAACTGAGAAGGATAACAACCTTGGGCTGTTGATCAGGCTTTGGTAATTGTCGTATGTGAACATTAGCAACCAACAGAATCAAGTGTTCCCTTTGATTTGCCACATTATCCTTCTGCACATTAATGAGTGGAGCTTAAGCTGCTCGTAAAATATGAAAAACTCAGTAGTTTATGACATTCATTTTGGTTAGTCACTTCACCTGGAAACCAAACATAGCCTGGAGCCAGTCTAGAATGTCTTCATCTACTTTCTTCTTGTGGTCCTTCGGCCATGGTAGGCCCCTAGTGTTACGGAGTGCTGAAACAGTAGCATGAATCTGGAGAGCAAAAACAAGAGACAATGTGTTTCACCTGTAAATCTAAAGACATAATGCTCTCAGTTTTAAATGAAAATGTTCAAACCTCGGGAAATCTCATGATTGCTTGATTTTGACTATCAGGGTCAAGAGGAAGAATATTGTAAGGTACATATATCTGCTGTTTTTCTTCAACCTTGGTGTGAGCTTCCAAAATCTACAGTACAAAAAATACAGATATATTTTACAAAGGAAATAGGTGCAAAATGAAGATTAGTATTATGAAAAAGTTTCAGGTCAAAAATTTCTATTTCACCTCCTCAGCTACTTCAACAGCTTCCGTCTGATTGACAGCCTTCAAAACCTCAAATAAAACAGCAGCAGTTTGGTATGCTTTGGTCAGTTGCGCCCTGGGTTAGGAAACACAAAACTTAAAAAACCAAAACATAAAGCAGCTGAGCAACTTTTCAATCAAAAATAGAACACATCAATACTCCTAGAGACAAACCGATCTGCTTTATCAACAGCATTCTGCAGCGCTTGAATGTATTTTTTGTAGTAATCTCGATAAAAACTCTGCATTTCCCGAGCATCACTCTTTTGCCTTCCTGCCAATGTTGTTTCATTTTCCTGAAAAGAATCAAAATGATAAGTAATATCTCTGCTGAATTCCAAATAGTCCTTGATAAAAAAATTAGGAGATATAGTACATATGATTTCCAACAAATGAATAACTTCTTATTGTTTGTTATTTATTATCTAGTTATCTATCTGTTTATTTATTGTTTATCTATTTCTTTCTTTCTTTCTTGCTTTGGTAACAATGTCACTGAAAGATCACATCACATATATGAAAAAAGAATTTGTTGCAATTACCAGGGGAAATGAAGGCTTACCCTTTCTAGACGCTGAAGAAGTGCAGTTTTAAACTGGCGGACACCACGTCCACTAGATGTGGGATCCAGTCTGTGAGCTTTCTCAAAGGCATAGAACCGACCTAATTCCAGCATACACATTAGTATGAATTGGACTCCCAAACATACAATATAGTTCATAAAAATGACTTTGAGTTTGTCTAAAGGTCTTTTTTGCCATGATAAAATTTTGAAACATAACCCGTCCTATTACAATAGGTGGATTATCAACTAACCAACTATTCCATTGACTATGAATAATATAAAGTAGCCTCAAGAATTGTAAACAAAAAAAAAACAAAAGTTACAAGAAAAAAGAAGCATTTAAAAACCCCAACTGATGGCTTCATTGACAAGCCAACATGCCTCAGAAAACATAATTCTTCAATTTCAACCCTTGGGGCCAGCTCCTCGGCAATTGTGGTACTCTTTACCACATGTTTCAAGGGCATTTGTGTATACCCGAGGTTTGCCCCCTCCCAAATGGGTGGCATACCTAGGGTTTTCCAGGGTTAGGGATTCCTCACCATTCAGAAACAAGTTGGTACATTTATAAACAAAATCCATCATGTAGTCCTTTCACATATGACATACCCTAATATTTGAATCATGTATAATGAGTATCGAGACAGACAATTTACATCCATCACATTTTCCTTTCACATAACAGTCAGAAGCTATGGGAATAAAGTCCATACTGCAGTGTATCCAATCCAACCAGTTTCATGAGCTCTTATTAATCAAACATGACCCCGATTACGAAACACATGTGACTCTTACATACAAAGAAATAATAGAATACAAGCTTACAAGATGAGAAAACAAGTGCAACTCACATAGATAGGCAACTCTTGGATTCCGGGACTCAACTTCATTTGCAACACGGAGAATAGGAGCAATATCCACCAATGAAGAAGGCACCACCTCACTATCCAACATGGGCTCTCCAAAACTTCCGGCAGTCTGAGTCCGCAGAATCCGCCTCTGCGGCTGCTGATCTAACCCCCTTCTATATGCCATCTCTACAACTTAAGCCCACAAGGGCCAATCAAACTTGCTTGTCAATGTCTACCTGTTGAATCCAAGGACACATAGCAAGTAGCATAAGCATAAGGAGAAGTGGAAAGTCCCATGAATTCCTAATCGGATAAGGATCAATTTGGATGCCAAGTAGAAATTCGGTCTTAACCATTTCCCAATTTGTGATCCATGGAAGCTATGAATTTCACTCAACCGAGTCTAGTAATTCAACTATATGACTTTGTTTTGAGTAATATTTCCATCAAGAAATTTAAACAACAGAAGATGAAATATGTGTACTTTTTTGCAAGTCCTCACTTAACAGCAGAAGAGATTGAAACAGAAACAGAAAAGATCACAAATTAACTACTTGGTCACTTTCGGGGAGATAAAGAAGAGCAAAGCATAGAATATATATATAGTAGAGAAATGAAAGTGAAAAGACAGAAACAGAGCAATAAAACTCAAAATAGCAATAGGCTCTCTCATTCTGAGCAATAAAACCCACCAGGACCATATATATTGTTCCTAATCATAATCAAACAGAAAACGAAACCAAGAAAACAATATGCGCTGAAATCTGAAAGCTTTTTTTACCGCTTTGTGTTTCGTCAAATTACTTAGGCCTTAGCTTGTGCGGGCAGGGCAGCGAAAGAAGCAAGCAAAAGAGAGAGAGAGAGAGAGAGAGAGAGAGAGAGAGAGAGGCGCGGCGCATATGAAGTGGGTTGTTGTTGGGGGGGGGGGGGGGGGGGGGGGAGTTGAGAAGGAAGAGGAAAACGTAGTGAAGAAGATGGAAAAGAAAAGCGAGTAAACGCTTTACCAGTTGTTGCTAGAGACTGGATCCCTCAAGTCTCGAAGAAACATTAAAATAAGGAAACCAAGATATTTACATATTTACACCTGCAATCATACACATGCACACACACAGTGTGATTTGAGACACTGACATTTAGAGGGAAGAGAGAGAGATGGGCCCTACTATGATGGGTGCGCAAGTTCAAGTGCAAGTGCACTCAGCCAGCCTTGCTTCTATTCAATTCAATACAACTCAACTTTATTAGAGTTTTAGAAGGTGGGTGGATGCCAAGCGCTACCTACAAACAAAGGTCAAGACAAGACTCGATAGGCAGAAAGAAAAGAAATGCATAGAGCCTGCCTGACTATTCTCTCTCTCTCTCTCCCTCTCCAAGTCAAGGCACTGGGTCCCCATTACCCAATGAAATCGCGCCACGTCATCACGTAACAGTGTTTCTCTCTCTCTCTCTCTCTCTCTCTCTCTCCTCTGCGATCTTGATACTTTTCTTGGACACTGGACAGTCTGATATGGAAAATATGATATAAAAAACAGAAAAAAGGTCGGTGGTGAGGTGACTGAGGGTCGGACTGGTAATATCCAGTACGCACATGTGTACAGTGTACAGTGTACATACATGCCCCAGAAAGCAAACCGCAAAACGCAAAATGGCAAATTTGAATAAGAAGGCCAAAAACAGGAAGCCAGCAAGCCGTAGACCACCAGGGCCAATTAAAAGATTAAATGTGTAAACTGACCAAATAGCCATGAAATTTTAATTACAAGGCCATCAAAAATGGAAATTTTCAATCTCAAAAACTTGCCAGTCAGGATAGCTCTTCTTTCTTTATCATGTCCTTTGCACAAAACCTTGTATTGCAACTGCTTACTTTCGCATCAAATAATTATAATTAATATTAAAGCAAGCTCTTTTCAATGTTATAATCATATCATCTCCGGAGATAAGCTTGCCAAGAAAGAGCTACATGGCTATACATGCCATGGATGGCCCCATTCCCTTGACGACGACATATAAATTATAGTTAACAGTTCCTCATGAAACGACCCTTTTTTATCTTTGCAAGGAAAAAAAAACCCTCTTTTTTAGTCTTTTAGCACAACCAAAAGGAGTTGAATATATTATATTCACATTTTGGCTGTGTAAAGTATCTTCCGCGCTAAGGTTTGATTAAAAAATCTAAATTTTCCGCCCTAGAATCTTCATACCTTAACACATTTTTTATAGTCACATTGACAATGACACATTTTTTATAGTCACATTGACAATGACAGTGTGTTTGAATGATCGAATTTCGAATTATATCATTTCAAATTTCGTCAGTTGTAAAGTTTAATATTTTGATGTTATTTATGTGGAATTTAAGAAATGACAGTAATAAAATGATATTGGAAGTTGAATGGTATTTATTTAAGCACAAATTTGCACTTCAAAAATCTCACTTTTATTTTTTTTATTTTGAAGAACCATATTATTTCCCTAACTTTATTATATTTTATAACTCATATATGTAGCATTTATTCATATACACGTAGCAAGATAAAAAGTCGATTAGAAAGCGATTGATTAAATTAAATAATAAACAAAAAAAATCAAAAGTTAGGGATATGTTAGCATCAGCAAGATAAACTCTATCTGCTCAAGAAAGCAGCATGAGCACGAAAAATGACAAATAATGGGATGAGACCAACATGTATGATTGATGGCATGATGTATGATGTATGGCCTAATGCAATTTTTATCATAACTACTTTTGGGAAAAGTATTCCGCTGTACTTCTTCATAAGACACTTCCATGATTTATAAATCATTTTTAAGGTTTTTTGCCAAATATCTTGAGAAATGCTTTTAGTTATCAAAAAAACATTATTAATCCTTTTAGAAGTAATACCAAACTGATAATCACTTAAAATTAAAAACAAATCTAATCTAATATTGAAAATCCACTTTTCTATTTCCTAATGTGAATTTTGAAAGGTAACCTTTTTCCAGTAAAATGTACTTTTTAAATGTTGATGTGAGTAAGGCAATTTGTTAGTGCAAGTAAAAACATTACCATGATTAATTTTCAAGAAGAAGCAACATCTAAATATGTTTACTTGTCATGAATAGATTTCTTTTCCAAGATTCCGAGAAGCCGAGTTGTCATTCTTCATGAGGGCCACCAACATTAAAGAAATGAATAACATGGTTACTTATTATCAAAGAATATTGGAATGACTCTAATTCCTACTATTGTGTGTACTAACATATGAGTATTAGAACAATAATAAAAATTATCTCACAGTTTGAAGTATTAGAATGATTCTAATTCTTAACTTCCCTTGCATTTACTGTCACATAAAAAATTTAAAAAAAAATGATGTTGATTCCACATTAAAATCTATGATGCTTGAGTATTACTTTACCCTAAAGTAGCAAAGGCTTAAAGTGGAAGAAGTTGGTGTACCTTCTTTATGCAAGTAGTACGATGATTTTATAAATGGATAAGAGTTTTGCCTCTTATGTTATCTTTCAATGTGGACTTCTTGAGTACTCTCTGACATGGCATCCGCTGAATGGTTGGATCCTAACCATTCGAGACAAGCCACTTAACACCTACTAGCTCATTTTGGGAGAAAAACTTAGTTGCAAAGAGGATATCACTATTTTACTATCTCTGGCTAATAATGTTATGTCACCTGGAAGTGTTATCACACATGCCATAGCTTTATTGGTTGGGATATCAAAATAGTGCTATACCCATTTCATAGAAATCTTTCTCCCATTTTGGGGAGTCTGGCGTCATGCACGTGTTCCTTCATCTATTATGTGCCTTAGAGCCATTCGATGTAGGGAGAATTTGTATTGGTTTTTTTTTTTTTTTTTTTGTTGTTGAGAGAATTGGTACTAGTATTGTGGAATGA